>NW_027150072.1:0-122462 GCF_031143425.1 Pleurodeles waltl
TATATTTGTAAGTGCTTCCTGTTGAGGTTTAGTTTCTGTAAAATGAGCATCATGGCCTACCCAACGGAGTATTTTCTACGAGTAAGTCAGTAAGCGTTACCTAGCATGTTTTCATATGCCCCGTTTATATTGTACACTAAGACTACGTGATGGGCCTCGGGGGAAACGTCTCCAGCAACCTTGTGTGCCTTTGGCAATGTGATCGTTACTAGTGCGTCTTTGTGGAGATGTCCTCGTGCTTCTGCGCACAACCTGAATCGGCGGTAAACGCAGTGGTGTCGTTTTGGAAAGCTGTCCATCATCCTGGTAAAAGGCGGGAATTCCCTTGCCTACTACGAGGGTGGACGGGGCGTGGCTCAGCGGGCGGAGCTTTCAGGTGATTCATAAAGGGAGAACCTTCTACTCTGTGTCTGCAGGAGAGGAAGATAGAACCCGCGCGTCACAGTCAGATACAGATTACGCTCCAGTACATCATCAATTCACCTCCAGGAAGGATTCTAGATTGTTTTCTGCTATGGAATCTATGAGCGCACAGCCTTGCTTTATCTTTCCCAGCCCAAGAGTTAGGGTGGCTTGTCCTTTCCAGAAGCTGAGCTTCAACTGGGGCACCTGCTACGTTTATATTTGTAAGTGCTTCCTTTGAGGTTTAGTTTCTGTAAAATGAGCATCATGGCCTACCCAACCGGTGTATTTTCTACGAGTAAGTCAGTAAGCGTTACCTAGCATGTTTTCATATGCCCCGTTTATATTGTACACTAAGACTACGTGATGGGCCACGGGGGAAACCTCACCAGCAACCTTGTGTGCCTTTGGCAATGTGATCGTTACTAGTGCGTCTTTGTGGAGATGTCCTCGTGCTTCTGCGCACCAACAACGCACGACCTGAATCGGCGGTAAACGCAGTGGTGTCGTTTTGGAAAGCTGTCCATCATCCTGGTAAAAGGCGGGAATTCCTTTGCCTACTACGAGGGTGGACGGGGCGTGGCTCAGCGGGCGGAGATTACAGGTGATTCATAAAGGGAGAACCAGCTACTCTGTGTCTGCAGGAGAGGAAGATAGAACCCGCGCGTCACAGTCAGATACAGATTACGCTCCAGTACATCATCAATTCACCTCCAGGAAGGATTCTAGATTGTTTTCTGCTATGGAATCTATGAGCGCACAGCCTTGCTTTATCTTTCCCAGCCCAAGAGTTAGGGTGGCTTGTCCTTTCCAGAAGCTGAGCTTCAACTGGGGCACCTGCTACGTTTATATTTGTAAGTGCTTCCTGTTGAGGTTTAGTTTCTGTAAAATGAGCATCATGGCCTACCCAACCGGAGTATTTTCTACGAGTAAGTCAGTAAGCGTTACCTAGCATGTTTTCATATGCCCCGTGTATATTGTACCCTAAGACTAAGTGATGGGCCTCGGGGGAAACGTCTCCAGCAACCTTGTGTGCCTTTGGCAATGTGATCGTTACTAGTGCGTCTTTGTGGAGATGTCCTCGTGCTTCTGCGCACAACCTGAATCGGCGGTAAACGCAGTGGTGTCGTTTTGGAAAGCCGTCCATCATCCTGGTAAAAGGCGGGAATTCCCTTGCCTACTACGAGGGTGGACGGGGCGTGGCTCAGCGGGCGGAGCTTACAGGTGATTCATAAAGGGAGAACCTTCTACTCTGTGTCTGCAGGAGAGGAAGATAGAACCCGCGCGTCACAGTCAGATACAGATTACGCTCCAGTACATCATCAATTCACCTCCAGGAAGGATTCTAGATTGTTTTCTGCTATGGAATCTATGAGCGCACAGCCTTGCTTTATCTTTCCCAGCCCAAGAGTTAGGGTGGCTTGTCCTTTCCAGAAGCTGAGCTTCAACTGGGGCACCTGCTACGTTTATATTTGTAAGTGCTTCCTGTTGAGGTTTAGTTTCTGTAAAATGAGCATCATGGCCTACCCAACCGGAGTATTTTCTACGAGTAAGTCAGTAAGCGTTACCTAGCATGTTTTCATATGCCCCGTTTATATTGTACACTAAGACTACGTGATGGGCCACGGGGGAAACCTCACCAGCAACCTTGTGTGCCTTTGGCAATGTGATCGTTACTAGTGCGTCTTTGTGGAGATGTCCTCGTGCTTCTGCGCACAACCTGAATCGGCGGTAAACGCAGTGGTGTCGTTTTGGAAAGCTGTCCATCATCCTGGTAAAAGGCGGGAATTCCCTTGCCTACTACGAGGGTGGACGGGGCGTGGCTCAGCGGGCGAAGCTTTCAGGTGATTCATAAAGGGAGAACCTTCTACTCTGTGTCTGCAGGAGAGGAAGATAGAACCCGCGCGTCACAGTCAGATACAGATTACGCTCCAGTACATCATCAATTCACCTCCAGGAAGGATTCTAGATTGTTTTCTGCTATGGAATCTATGAGCGCACAGCCTTGCTTTATCTTTGCCAAGCCCAAGTTAGGGTGGCTTGTCCTTTCCAGAAGCTGAGCTTCAACTGGTGCACCTGCTACGTTTATATTTGTAAGTGCTTCCTTTGAGGTTTAGTTTCTGTAAAATGAGCATCATGGCCTACCCAACCGGTGTTTTTTCTACGAGTAAGTCAGTAAGCGTTACCTAGCATGTTTTCATATGCCCCGTTTATATTGTACACTAAGACTACGTGATGGGCCACGGGGGAAACCTCACCAGCAACCTTGTGTGCCTTTGGCAATGTGATCGTTACTAGTGCGTCTTTGTGGAGATGTCCTCGTGCTTCTGCGCACAACCTGAATCGGCGGTAAACGCAGTGGTGTCGTTTTGGAAAGCTGTCCATCATCCTGGTAAAAGGCGGGAATTCCCTTGCCTACTACGAGGGTGGACGGGGCTTGGCTCAGCGGGCGGAGCTTACAGGTGATTCATAAAGGGAGAACCTTCTACTCTGTGTCTGCAGGAGAGGAAGATAGAACCCGCGCGTCACAGTCAGATACAGATTACGCTCCAGTACATCATCAATTCACCTCCAGGAAGGATTCTAGATTGTTTTCTGCTATGGAATCTATGAGCGCACAGCCTTGCTTTATCTTTCCCAGCCCAAGAGTTAGGGTGGCTTGTCCTTTCCAGAAGCTGAGCTTCAACTGGGGCACCTGCTACGTTTATATTTGTAAGTGCTTCCTGTTGAGGTTTAGTTTCTGTAAAATGAGCATCATGGCCTACCCAACGGAGTATTTTCTACGAGTAAGTCAGTAAGCGTTACCTAGCATGTTTTCATATGCCCCGTTTATATTGTACACTAAGACTACGTGATGGGCCTCGGGGGAAACGTCTCCAGCAACCTTGTGTGCCTTTGGCAATGTGATCGTTACTAGTGCGTCTTTGTGGAGATGTCCTCGTGCTTCTGCGCACAACCTGAATCGGCGGTAAACGCAGTGGTGTCGTTTTGGAAAGCTGTCCATCATCCTGGTAAAAGGCGGGAATTCCCTTGCCTACTACGAGGGTGGACGGGGCGTGGCTCAGCGGGCGGAGCTTTCAGGTGATTCATAAAGGGAGAACCTTCTACTCTGTGTCTGCAGGAGAGGAAGATAGAACCCGCGCGTCACAGTCAGATACAGATTACGCTCCAGTACATCATCAATTCACCTCCAGGAAGGATTCTAGATTGTTTTCTGCTATGGAATCTATGAGCGCACAGCCTTGCTTTATCTTTCCCAGCCCAAGAGTTAGGGTGGCTTGTCCTTTCCAGAAGCTGAGCTTCAACTGGGGCACCTGCTACGTTTATATTTGTAAGTGCTTCCTTTGAGGTTTAGTTTCTGTAAAATGAGCATCATGGCCTACCCAACCGGTGTATTTTCTACGAGTAAGTCAGTAAGCGTTACCTAGCATGTTTTCATATGCCCCGTTTATATTGTACACTAAGACTACGTGATGGGCCACGGGGGAAACCTCACCAGCAACCTTGTGTGCCTTTGGCAATGTGATCGTTACTAGTGCGTCTTTGTGGAGATGTCCTCGTGCTTCTGCGCACCAACAACGCACGACCTGAATCGGCGGTAAACGCAGTGGTGTCGTTTTGGAAAGCTGTCCATCATCCTGGTAAAAGGCGGGAATTCCTTTGCCTACTACGAGGGTGGACGGGGCGTGGCTCAGCGGGCGGAGCTTACAGGTGATTCATAAAGGGAGAACCAGCTACTCTGTGTCTGCAGGAGAGGAAGATAGAACCCGCGCGTCACAGTCAGATACAGATTACGCTCCAGTACATCATCAATTCACCTCCAGGAAGGATTCTAGATTGTTTTCTGCTATGGAATCTATGAGCGCACAGCCTTGCTTTATCTTTCCCAGCCCAAGAGTTAGGGTGGCTTGTCCTTTCCAGAAGCTGAGCTTCAACTGGGGCACCTGCTACGTTTATATTTGTAAGTGCTTCCTGTTGAGGTTTAGTTTCTGTAAAATGAGCATCATGGCCTACCCAACCGGAGTATTTTCTACGAGTAAGTCAGTAAGCGTTACCTAGCATGTTTTCATATGCCCCGTGTATATTGTACCCTAAGACTAAGTGATGGGCCTCGGGGGAAACGTCTCCAGCAACCTTGTGTGCCTTTGGCAATGTGATCGTTACTAGTGCGTCTTTGTGGAGATGTCCTCGTGCTTCTGCGCACAACCTGAATCGGCGGTAAACGCAGTGGTGTCGTTTTGGAAAGCCGTCCATCATCCTGGTAAAAGGCGGGAATTCCCTTGCCTACTACGAGGGTGGACGGGGCGTGGCTCAGCGGGCGGAGCTTACAGGTGATTCATAAAGGGAGAACCTTCTACTCTGTGTCTGCAGGAGAGGAAGATAGAACCCGCGCGTCACAGTCAGATACAGATTACGCTCCAGTACATCATCAATTCACCTCCAGGAAGGATTCTAGATTGTTTTCTGCTATGGAATCTATGAGCGCACAGCCTTGCTTTATCTTTCCCAGCCCAAGAGTTAGGGTGGCTTGTCCTTTCCAGAAGCTGAGCTTCAACTGGGGCACCTGCTACGTTTATATTTGTAAGTGCTTCCTGTTGAGGTTTAGTTTCTGTAAAATGAGCATCATGGCCTACCCAACCGGAGTATTTTCTACGAGTAAGTCAGTAAGCGTTACCTAGCATGTTTTCATATGCCCCGTTTATATTGTACACTAAGACTACGTGATGGGCCACGGGGGAAACCTCACCAGCAACCTTGTGTGCCTTTGGCAATGTGATCGTTACTAGTGCGTCTTTGTGGAGATGTCCTCGTGCTTCTGCGCACAACCTGAATCGGCGGTAAACGCAGTGGTGTCGTTTTGGAAAGCTGTCCATCATCCTGGTAAAAGGCGGGAATTCCCTTGCCTACTACGAGGGTGGACGGGGCGTGGCTCAGCGGGCGAAGCTTTCAGGTGATTCATAAAGGGAGAACCTTCTACTCTGTGTCTGCAGGAGAGGAAGATAGAACCCGCGCGTCACAGTCAGATACAGATTACGCTCCAGTACATCATCAATTCACCTCCAGGAAGGATTCTAGATTGTTTTCTGCTATGGAATCTATGAGCGCACAGCCTTGCTTTATCTTTGCCAAGCCCAAGTTAGGGTGGCTTGTCCTTTCCAGAAGCTGAGCTTCAACTGGTGCACCTGCTACGTTTATATTTGTAAGTGCTTCCTTTGAGGTTTAGTTTCTGTAAAATGAGCATCATGGCCTACCCAACCGGTGTTTTTTCTACGAGTAAGTCAGTAAGCGTTACCTAGCATGTTTTCATATGCCCCGTTTATATTGTACACTAAGACTACGTGATGGGCCACGGGGGAAACCTCACCAGCAACCTTGTGTGCCTTTGGCAATGTGATCGTTACTAGTGCGTCTTTGTGGAGATGTCCTCGTGCTTCTGCGCACAACCTGAATCGGCGGTAAACGCAGTGGTGTCGTTTTGGAAAGCTGTCCATCATCCTGGTAAAAGGCGGGAATTCCCTTGCCTACTACGAGGGTGGACGGGGCTTGGCTCAGCGGGCGGAGCTTACAGGTGATTCATAAAGGGAGAACCTTCTACTCTGTGTCTGCAGGAGAGGAAGATAGAACCCGCGCGTCACAGTCAGATACAGATTACGCTCCAGTACATCATCAATTCACCTCCAGGAAGGATTCTAGATTGTTTTCTGCTATGGAATCTATGAGCGCACAGCCTTGCTTTATCTTTCCCAGCCCAAGAGTTAGGGTGGCTTGTCCTTTCCAGAAGCTGAGCTTCAACTGGGGCACCTGCTACGTTTATATTTGTAAGTGCTTCCTGTTGAGGTTTAGTTTCTGTAAAATGAGCATCATGGCCTACCCAACGGAGTATTTTCTACGAGTAAGTCAGTAAGCGTTACCTAGCATGTTTTCATATGCCCCGTTTATATTGTACACTAAGACTACGTGATGGGCCTCGGGGGAAACGTCTCCAGCAACCTTGTGTGCCTTTGGCAATGTGATCGTTACTAGTGCGTCTTTGTGGAGATGTCCTCGTGCTTCTGCGCACAACCTGAATCGGCGGTAAACGCAGTGGTGTCGTTTTGGAAAGCTGTCCATCATCCTGGTAAAAGGCGGGAATTCCCTTGCCTACTACGAGGGTGGACGGGGCGTGGCTCAGCGGGCGGAGCTTTCAGGTGATTCATAAAGGGAGAACCTTCTACTCTGTGTCTGCAGGAGAGGAAGATAGAACCCGCGCGTCACAGTCAGATACAGATTACGCTCCAGTACATCATCAATTCACCTCCAGGAAGGATTCTAGATTGTTTTCTGCTATGGAATCTATGAGCGCACAGCCTTGCTTTATCTTTCCCAGCCCAAGAGTTAGGGTGGCTTGTCCTTTCCAGAAGCTGAGCTTCAACTGGGGCACCTGCTACGTTTATATTTGTAAGTGCTTCCTTTGAGGTTTAGTTTCTGTAAAATGAGCATCATGGCCTACCCAACCGGTGTATTTTCTACGAGTAAGTCAGTAAGCGTTACCTAGCATGTTTTCATATGCCCCGTTTATATTGTACACTAAGACTACGTGATGGGCCACGGGGGAAACCTCACCAGCAACCTTGTGTGCCTTTGGCAATGTGATCGTTACTAGTGCGTCTTTGTGGAGATGTCCTCGTGCTTCTGCGCAACAACAACGCACGACCTGAATCGGCGGTAAACGCAGTGGTGTCGTTTTGGAAAGCTGTCCATCATCCTGGTAAAAGGCGGGAATTCCTTTGCCTACTACGAGGGTGGACGGGGCGTGGCTCAGCGGGCGGAGCTTACAGGTGATTCATAAAGGGAGAACCAGCTACTCTGTGTCTGCAGGAGAGGAAGATAGAACCCGCGCGTCACAGTCAGATACAGATTACGCTCCAGTACATCATCAATTCACCTCCAGGAAGGATTCTAGATTGTTTTCTGCTATGGAATCTATGAGCGCACAGCCTTGCTTTATCTTTCCCAGCCCAAGAGTTAGGGTGGCTTGTCCTTTCCAGAAGCTGAGCTTCAACTGGGGCACCTGCTACGTTTATATTTGTAAGTGCTTCCTGTTGAGGTTTAGTTTCTGTAAAATGAGCATCATGGCCTACCCAACCGGAGTATTTTCTACGAGTAAGTCAGTAAGCGTTACCTAGCATGTTTTCATATGCCCCGTGTATATTGTACCCTAAGACTAAGTGATGGGCCTCGGGGGAAACGTCTCCAGCAACCTTGTGTGCCTTTGGCAATGTGATCGTTACTAGTGCGTCTTTGTGGAGATGTCCTCGTGCTTCTGCGCACAACCTGAATCGGCGGTAAACGCAGTGGTGTCGTTTTGGAAAGCCGTCCATCATCCTGGTAAAAGGCGGGAATTCCCTTGCCTACTACGAGGGTGGACGGGGCGTGGCTCAGCGGGCGGAGCTTACAGGTGATTCATAAAGGGAGAACCTTCTACTCTGTGTCTGCAGGAGAGGAAGATAGAACCCGCGCGTCACAGTCAGATACAGATTACGCTCCAGTACATCATCAATTCACCTCCAGGAAGGATTCTAGATTGTTTTCTGCTATGGAATCTATGAGCGCACAGCCTTGCTTTATCTTTCCCAGCCCAAGAGTTAGGGTGGCTTGTCCTTTCCAGAAGCTGAGCTTCAACTGGGGCACCTGCTACGTTTATATTTGTAAGTGCTTCCTGTTGAGGTTTAGTTTCTGTAAAATGAGCATCATGGCCTACCCAACCGGAGTATTTTCTACGAGTAAGTCAGTAAGCGTTACCTAGCATGTTTTCATATGCCCCGTTTATATTGTACACTAAGACTACGTGATGGGCCACGGGGGAAACCTCACCAGCAACCTTGTGTGCCTTTGGCAATGTGATCGTTACTAGTGCGTCTTTGTGGAGATGTCCTCGTGCTTCTGCGCACAACCTGAATCGGCGGTAAACGCAGTGGTGTCGTTTTGGAAAGCTGTCCATCATCCTGGTAAAAGGCGGGAATTCCCTTGCCTACTACGAGGGTGGACGGGGCGTGGCTCAGCGGGCGAAGCTTTCAGGTGATTCATAAAGGGAGAACCTTCTACTCTGTGTCTGCAGGAGAGGAAGATAGAACCCGCGCGTCACAGTCAGATACAGATTACGCTCCAGTACATCATCAATTCACCTCCAGGAAGGATTCTAGATTGTTTTCTGCTATGGAATCTATGAGCGCACAGCCTTGCTTTATCTTTGCCAAGCCCAAGTTAGGGTGGCTTGTCCTTTCCAGAAGCTGAGCTTCAACTGGTGCACCTGCTACGTTTATATTTGTAAGTGCTTCCTTTGAGGTTTAGTTTCTGTAAAATGAGCATCATGGCCTACCCAACCGGTGTTTTTTCTACGAGTAAGTCAGTAAGCGTTACCTAGCATGTTTTCATATGCCCCGTTTATATTGTACACTAAGACTACGTGATGGGCCACGGGGGAAACCTCACCAGCAACCTTGTGTGCCTTTGGCAATGTGATCGTTACTAGTGCGTCTTTGTGGAGATGTCCTCGTGCTTCTGCGCACAACCTGAATCGGCGGTAAACGCAGTGGTGTCGTTTTGGAAAGCTGTCCATCATCCTGGTAAAAGGCGGGAATTCCCTTGCCTACTACGAGGGTGGACGGGGCTTGGCTCAGCGGGCGGAGCTTACAGGTGATTCATAAAGGGAGAACCTTCTACTCTGTGTCTGCAGGAGAGGAAGATAGAACCCGCGCGTCACAGTCAGATACAGATTACGCTCCAGTACATCATCAATTCACCTCCAGGAAGGATTCTAGATTGTTTTCTGCTATGGAATCTATGAGCGCACAGCCTTGCTTTATCTTTCCCAGCCCAAGAGTTAGGGTGGCTTGTCCTTTCCAGAAGCTGAGCTTCAACTGGGGCACCTGCTACGTTTATATTTGTAAGTGCTTCCTGTTGAGGTTTAGTTTCTGTAAAATGAGCATCATGGCCTACCCAACGGAGTATTTTCTACGAGTAAGTCAGTAAGCGTTACCTAGCATGTTTTCATATGCCCCGTTTATATTGTACACTAAGACTACGTGATGGGCCTCGGGGGAAACGTCTCCAGCAACCTTGTGTGCCTTTGGCAATGTGATCGTTACTAGTGCGTCTTTGTGGAGATGTCCTCGTGCTTCTGCGCACAACCTGAATCGGCGGTAAACGCAGTGGTGTCGTTTTGGAAAGCTGTCCATCATCCTGGTAAAAGGCGGGAATTCCCTTGCCTACTACGAGGGTGGACGGGGCGTGGCTCAGCGGGCGGAGCTTTCAGGTGATTCATAAAGGGAGAACCTTCTACTCTGTGTCTGCAGGAGAGGAAGATAGAACCCGCGCGTCACAGTCAGATACAGATTACGCTCCAGTAC
Organism: Pleurodeles waltl; assembly: GCF_031143425.1. Lineage (NCBI taxonomy): Eukaryota > Metazoa > Chordata > Amphibia > Caudata > Salamandridae > Pleurodeles > Pleurodeles waltl. The sequence goes on from NW_027150072.1 coordinate 9,792, forward strand.
ATCATCAATTCACCTCCAGGAAGGATTCTAGATTGTTTTCTGCTATGGAATCTATGAGCGCACAGCCTTGCTTTATCTTTCCCAGCCCAAGAGTTAGGGTGGCTTGTCCTTTCCAGAAGCTGAGCTTCAACTGGGGCACCTGCTACGTTTATATTTGTAAGTGCTTCCTGTTGAGGTTTAGTTTCTGTAAAATGAGCATCATGGCCTACCCAACCGGAGTATTTTCTACGAGTAAGTCAGTAAGCGTTACCTAGCATGTTTTCATATGCCCCGTTTATATTGTACACTAAGACTACGTGATGGGCCACGGGGGAAACCTCACCAGCAACCTTGTGTGCCTTTGGCAATGTGATCGTTACTAGTGCGTCTTTGTGGAGATGTCCTCGTGCTTCTGCGCACAACCTGAATCGGCGGTAAACGCAGTGGTGTCGTTTTGGAAAGCTGTCCATCATCCTGGTAAAAGGCGGGAATTCCCTTGCCTACTACGAGGGTGGACGGGGCGTGGCTCAGCGGGCGAAGCTTTCAGGTGATTCATAAAGGGAGAACCTTCTACTCTGTGTCTGCAGGAGAGGAAGATAGAACCCGCGCGTCACAGTCAGATACAGATTACGCTCCAGTACATCATCAATTCACCTCCAGGAAGGATTCTAGATTGTTTTCTGCTATGGAATCTATGAGCGCACAGCCTTGCTTTATCTTTGCCAAGCCCAAGTTAGGGTGGCTTGTCCTTTCCAGAAGCTGAGCTTCAACTGGTGCACCTGCTACGTTTATATTTGTAAGTGCTTCCTTTGAGGTTTAGTTTCTGTAAAATGAGCATCATGGCCTACCCAACCGGTGTTTTTTCTACGAGTAAGTCAGTAAGCGTTACCTAGCATGTTTTCATATGCCCCGTTTATATTGTACACTAAGACTACGTGATGGGCCACGGGGGAAACCTCACCAGCAACCTTGTGTGCCTTTGGCAATGTGATCGTTACTAGTGCGTCTTTGTGGAGATGTCCTCGTGCTTCTGCGCACAACCTGAATCGGCGGTAAACGCAGTGGTGTCGTTTTGGAAAGCTGTCCATCATCCTGGTAAAAGGCGGGAATTCCCTTGCCTACTACGAGGGTGGACGGGGCTTGGCTCAGCGGGCGGAGCTTACAGGTGATTCATAAAGGGAGAACCTTCTACTCTGTGTCTGCAGGAGAGGAAGATAGAACCCGCGCGTCACAGTCAGATACAGATTACGCTCCAGTACATCATCAATTCACCTCCAGGAAGGATTCTAGATTGTTTTCTGCTATGGAATCTATGAGCGCACAGCCTTGCTTTATCTTTCCCAGCCCAAGAGTTAGGGTGGCTTGTCCTTTCCAGAAGCTGAGCTTCAACTGGGGCACCTGCTACGTTTATATTTGTAAGTGCTTCCTGTTGAGGTTTAGTTTCTGTAAAATGAGCATCATGGCCTACCCAACGGAGTATTTTCTACGAGTAAGTCAGTAAGCGTTACCTAGCATGTTTTCATATGCCCCGTTTATATTGTACACTAAGACTACGTGATGGGCCTCGGGGGAAACGTCTCCAGCAACCTTGTGTGCCTTTGGCAATGTGATCGTTACTAGTGCGTCTTTGTGGAGATGTCCTCGTGCTTCTGCGCACAACCTGAATCGGCGGTAAACGCAGTGGTGTCGTTTTGGAAAGCTGTCCATCATCCTGGTAAAAGGCGGGAATTCCCTTGCCTACTACGAGGGTGGACGGGGCGTGGCTCAGCGGGCGGAGCTTTCAGGTGATTCATAAAGGGAGAACCTTCTACTCTGTGTCTGCAGGAGAGGAAGATAGAACCCGCGCGTCACAGTCAGATACAGATTACGCTCCAGTACATCATCAATTCACCTCCAGGAAGGATTCTAGATTGTTTTCTGCTATGGAATCTATGAGCGCACAGCCTTGCTTTATCTTTCCCAGCCCAAGAGTTAGGGTGGCTTGTCCTTTCCAGAAGCTGAGCTTCAACTGGGGCACCTGCTACGTTTATATTTGTAAGTGCTTCCTTTGAGGTTTAGTTTCTGTAAAATGAGCATCATGGCCTACCCAACCGGTGTATTTTCTACGAGTAAGTCAGTAAGCGTTACCTAGCATGTTTTCATATGCCCCGTTTATATTGTACACTAAGACTACGTGATGGGCCACGGGGGAAACCTCACCAGCAACCTTGTGTGCCTTTGGCAATGTGATCGTTACTAGTGCGTCTTTGTGGAGATGTCCTCGTGCTTCTGCGCACCAACAACGCACGACCTGAATCGGCGGTAAACGCAGTGGTGTCGTTTTGGAAAGCTGTCCATCATCCTGGTAAAAGGCGGGAATTCCTTTGCCTACTACGAGGGTGGACGGGGCGTGGCTCAGCGGGCGGAGCTTACAGGTGATTCATAAAGGGAGAACCAGCTACTCTGTGTCTGCAGGAGAGGAAGATAGAACCCGCGCGTCACAGTCAGATACAGATTACGCTCCAGTACATCATCAATTCACCTCCAGGAAGGATTCTAGATTGTTTTCTGCTATGGAATCTATGAGCGCACAGCCTTGCTTTATCTTTCCCAGCCCAAGAGTTAGGGTGGCTTGTCCTTTCCAGAAGCTGAGCTTCAACTGGGGCACCTGCTACGTTTATATTTGTAAGTGCTTCCTGTTGAGGTTTAGTTTCTGTAAAATGAGCATCATGGCCTACCCAACCGGAGTATTTTCTACGAGTAAGTCAGTAAGCGTTACCTAGCATGTTTTCATATGCCCCGTGTATATTGTACCCTAAGACTAAGTGATGGGCCTCGGGGGAAACGTCTCCAGCAACCTTGTGTGCCTTTGGCAATGTGATCGTTACTAGTGCGTCTTTGTGGAGATGTCCTCGTGCTTCTGCGCACAACCTGAATCGGCGGTAAACGCAGTGGTGTCGTTTTGGAAAGCCGTCCATCATCCTGGTAAAAGGCGGGAATTCCCTTGCCTACTACGAGGGTGGACGGGGCGTGGCTCAGCGGGCGGAGCTTACAGGTGATTCATAAAGGGAGAACCTTCTACTCTGTGTCTGCAGGAGAGGAAGATAGAACCCGCGCGTCACAGTCAGATACAGATTACGCTCCAGTACATCATCAATTCACCTCCAGGAAGGATTCTAGATTGTTTTCTGCTATGGAATCTATGAGCGCACAGCCTTGCTTTATCTTTCCCAGCCCAAGAGTTAGGGTGGCTTGTCCTTTCCAGAAGCTGAGCTTCAACTGGGGCACCTGCTACGTTTATATTTGTAAGTGCTTCCTGTTGAGGTTTAGTTTCTGTAAAATGAGCATCATGGCCTACCCAACCGGAGTATTTTCTACGAGTAAGTCAGTAAGCGTTACCTAGCATGTTTTCATATGCCCCGTTTATATTGTACACTAAGACTACGTGATGGGCCACGGGGGAAACCTCACCAGCAACCTTGTGTGCCTTTGGCAATGTGATCGTTACTAGTGCGTCTTTGTGGAGATGTCCTCGTGCTTCTGCGCACAACCTGAATCGGCGGTAAACGCAGTGGTGTCGTTTTGGAAAGCTGTCCATCATCCTGGTAAAAGGCGGGAATTCCCTTGCCTACTACGAGGGTGGACGGGGCGTGGCTCAGCGGGCGAAGCTTTCAGGTGATTCATAAAGGGAGAACCTTCTACTCTGTGTCTGCAGGAGAGGAAGATAGAACCCGCGCGTCACAGTCAGATACAGATTACGCTCCAGTACATCATCAATTCACCTCCAGGAAGGATTCTAGATTGTTTTCTGCTATGGAATCTATGAGCGCACAGCCTTGCTTTATCTTTGCCAAGCCCAAGTTAGGGTGGCTTGTCCTTTCCAGAAGCTGAGCTTCAACTGGTGCACCTGCTACGTTTATATTTGTAAGTGCTTCCTTTGAGGTTTAGTTTCTGTAAAATGAGCATCATGGCCTACCCAACCGGTGTTTTTTCTACGAGTAAGTCAGTAAGCGTTACCTAGCATGTTTTCATATGCCCCGTTTATATTGTACACTAAGACTACGTGATGGGCCACGGGGGAAACCTCACCAGCAACCTTGTGTGCCTTTGGCAATGTGATCGTTACTAGTGCGTCTTTGTGGAGATGTCCTCGTGCTTCTGCGCACAACCTGAATCGGCGGTAAACGCAGTGGTGTCGTTTTGGAAAGCTGTCCATCATCCTGGTAAAAGGCGGGAATTCCCTTGCCTACTACGAGGGTGGACGGGGCTTGGCTCAGCGGGCGGAGCTTACAGGTGATTCATAAAGGGAGAACCTTCTACTCTGTGTCTGCAGGAGAGGAAGATAGAACCCGCGCGTCACAGTCAGATACAGATTACGCTCCAGTACATCATCAATTCACCTCCAGGAAGGATTCTAGATTGTTTTCTGCTATGGAATCTATGAGCGCACAGCCTTGCTTTATCTTTCCCAGCCCAAGAGTTAGGGTGGCTTGTCCTTTCCAGAAGCTGAGCTTCAACTGGGGCACCTGCTACGTTTATATTTGTAAGTGCTTCCTGTTGAGGTTTAGTTTCTGTAAAATGAGCATCATGGCCTACCCAACGGAGTATTTTCTACGAGTAAGTCAGTAAGCGTTACCTAGCATGTTTTCATATGCCCCGTTTATATTGTACACTAAGACTACGTGATGGGCCTCGGGGGAAACGTCTCCAGCAACCTTGTGTGCCTTTGGCAATGTGATCGTTACTAGTGCGTCTTTGTGGAGATGTCCTCGTGCTTCTGCGCACAACCTGAATCGGCGGTAAACGCAGTGGTGTCGTTTTGGAAAGCTGTCCATCATCCTGGTAAAAGGCGGGAATTCCCTTGCCTACTACGAGGGTGGACGGGGCGTGGCTCAGCGGGCGGAGCTTTCAGGTGATTCATAAAGGGAGAACCTTCTACTCTGTGTCTGCAGGAGAGGAAGATAGAACCCGCGCGTCACAGTCAGATACAGATTACGCTCCAGTACATCATCAATTCACCTCCAGGAAGGATTCTAGATTGTTTTCTGCTATGGAATCTATGAGCGCACAGCCTTGCTTTATCTTTCCCAGCCCAAGAGTTAGGGTGGCTTGTCCTTTCCAGAAGCTGAGCTTCAACTGGGGCACCTGCTACGTTTATATTTGTAAGTGCTTCCTTTGAGGTTTAGTTTCTGTAAAATGAGCATCATGGCCTACCCAACCGGTGTATTTTCTACGAGTAAGTCAGTAAGCGTTACCTAGCATGTTTTCATATGCCCCGTTTATATTGTACACTAAGACTACGTGATGGGCCACGGGGGAAACCTCACCAGCAACCTTGTGTGCCTTTGGCAATGTGATCGTTACTAGTGCGTCTTTGTGGAGATGTCCTCGTGCTTCTGCGCACCAACAACGCACGACCTGAATCGGCGGTAAACGCAGTGGTGTCGTTTTGGAAAGCTGTCCATCATCCTGGTAAAAGGCGGGAATTCCTTTGCCTACTACGAGGGTGGACGGGGCGTGGCTCAGCGGGCGGAGCTTACAGGTGATTCATAAAGGGAGAACCAGCTACTCTGTGTCTGCAGGAGAGGAAGATAGAACCCGCGCGTCACAGTCAGATACAGATTACGCTCCAGTACATCATCAATTCACCTCCAGGAAGGATTCTAGATTGTTTTCTGCTATGGAATCTATGAGCGCACAGCCTTGCTTTATCTTTCCCAGCCCAAGAGTTAGGGTGGCTTGTCCTTTCCAGAAGCTGAGCTTCAACTGGGGCACCTGCTACGTTTATATTTGTAAGTGCTTCCTGTTGAGGTTTAGTTTCTGTAAAATGAGCATCATGGCCTACCCAACCGGAGTATTTTCTACGAGTAAGTCAGTAAGCGTTACCTAGCATGTTTTCATATGCCCCGTGTATATTGTACCCTAAGACTAAGTGATGGGCCTCGGGGGAAACGTCTCCAGCAACCTTGTGTGCCTTTGGCAATGTGATCGTTACTAGTGCGTCTTTGTGGAGATGTCCTCGTGCTTCTGCGCACAACCTGAATCGGCGGTAAACGCAGTGGTGTCGTTTTGGAAAGCTGTCCATCATCCTGGTAAAAGGCGGGAATTCCCTTGCCTACTACGAGGGTGGACGGGGCGTGGCTCAGCGGGCGAAGCTTTCAGGTGATTCATAAAGGGAGAACCTTCTACTCTGTGTCTGCAGGAGAGGAAGATAGAACCCGCGCGTCACAGTCAGATACAGATTACGCTCCAGTACATCATCAATTCACCTCCAGGAAGGATTCTAGATTGTTTTCTGCTATGGAATCTATGAGCGCACAGCCTTGCTTTATCTTTCCCAGCCCAAGAGTTAGGGTGGCTTGTCCTTTCCAGAAGCTGAGCTTCAACTGGGGCACCTGCTACGTTTATATTTGTAAGTGCTTCCTGTTGAGGTTTAGTTTCTGTAAAATGAGCATCATGGCCTACCCAACCGGAGTATTTTCTACGAGTAAGTCAGTAAGTGTTACCTAGCATGTTTTCATATGCCCCGTTTATATTGTACACTAAGACTACGTGATGGGCCACGGGGGAAACCTCACCAGCAACCTTGTGTGCCTTTGGCAATGTGATCGTTACTAGTGCGTCTTTGTGGAGATGTCCTCGTGCTTCTGCGCACAACCTGAATCGGCGGTAAACGCAGTGGTGTCGTTTTGGAAAGCTGTCCATCATCCTGGTAAAAGGCGGGAATTCCCTTGCCTACTACGAGGGTGGACGGGGCGTGGCTCAGCGGGCGAAGCTTTCAGGTGATTCATAAAGGGAGAACCTTCTACTCTGTGTCTGCAGGAGAGGAAGATAGAACCCGCGCGTCACAGTCAGATACAGATTACGCTCCAGTACATCATCAATTCACCTCCAGGAAGGATTCTAGATTGTTTTCTGCTATGGAATCTATGAGCGCACAGCCTTGCTTTATCTTTGCCAAGCCCAAGTTAGGGTGGCTTGTCCTTTCCAGAAGCTGAGCTTCAACTGGTGCACCTGCTACGTTTATATTTGTAAGTGCTTCCTTTGAGGTTTAGTTTCTGTAAAATGAGCATCATGGCCTACCCAACCGGTGTTTTTTCTACGAGTAAGTCAGTAAGCGTTACCTAGCATGTTTTCATATGCCCCGTTTATATTGTACACTAAGACTACGTGATGGGCCACGGGGGAAACCTCACCAGCAACCTTGTGTGCCTTTGGCAATGTGATCGTTACTAGTGCGTCTTTGTGGAGATGTCCTCGTGCTTCTGCGCACAACCTGAATCGGCGGTAAACGCAGTGGTGTCGTTTTGGAAAGCTGTCCATCATCCTGGTAAAAGGCGGGAATTCCCTTGCCTACTACGAGGGTGGACGGGGCTTGGCTCAGCGGGCGGAGCTTACAGGTGATTCATAAAGGGAGAACCTTCTACTCTGTGTCTGCAGGAGAGGAAGATAGAACCCGCGCGTCACAGTCAGATACAGATTACGCTCCAGTACATCATCAATTCACCTCCAGGAAGGATTCTAGATTGTTTTCTGCTATGGAATCTATGAGCGCACAGCCTTGCTTTATCTTTCCCAGCCCAAGAGTTAGGGTGGCTTGTCCTTTCCAGAAGCTGAGCTTCAACTGGGGCACCTGCTACGTTTATATTTGTAAGTGCTTCCTGTTGAGGTTTAGTTTCTGTAAAATGAGCATCATGGCCTACCCAACGGAGTATTTTCTACGAGTAAGTCAGTAAGCGTTACCTAGCATGTTTTCATATGCCCCGTTTATATTGTACACTAAGACTACGTGATGGGCCTCGGGGGAAACGTCTCCAGCAACCTTGTGTGCCTTTGGCAATGTGATCGTTACTAGTGCGTCTTTGTGGAGATGTCCTCGTGCTTCTGCGCACAACCTGAATCGGCGGTAAACGCAGTGGTGTCGTTTTGGAAAGCTGTCCATCATCCTGGTAAAAGGCGGGAATTCCCTTGCCTACTACGAGGGTGGACGGGGCGTGGCTCAGCGGGCGGAGCTTTCAGGTGATTCATAAAGGGAGAACCTTCTACTCTGTGTCTGCAGGAGAGGAAGATAGAACCCGCGCGTCACAGTCAGATACAGATTACGCTCCAGTACATCATCAATTCACCTCCAGGAAGGATTCTAGATTGTTTTCTGCTATGGAATCTATGAGCGCACAGCCTTGCTTTATCTTTCCCAGCCCAAGAGTTAGGGTGGCTTGTCCTTTCCAGAAGCTGAGCTTCAACTGGGGCACCTGCTACGTTTATATTTGTAAGTGCTTCCTTTGAGGTTTAGTTTCTGTAAAATGAGCATCATGGCCTACCCAACCGGTGTATTTTCTACGAGTAAGTCAGTAAGCGTTACCTAGCATGTTTTCATATGCCCCGTTTATATTGTACACTAAGACTACGTGATGGGCCACGGGGGAAACCTCACCAGCAACCTTGTGTGCCTTTGGCAATGTGATCGTTACTAGTGCGTCTTTGTGGAGATGTCCTCGTGCTTCTGCGCACCAACAACGCACGACCTGAATCGGCGGTAAACGCAGTGGTGTCGTTTTGGAAAGCTGTCCATCATCCTGGTAAAAGGCGGGAATTCCTTTGCCTACTACGAGGGTGGACGGGGCGTGGCTCAGCGGGCGGAGCTTACAGGTGATTCATAAAGGGAGAACCAGCTACTCTGTGTCTGCAGGAGAGGAAGATAGAACCCGCGCGTCACAGTCAGATACAGATTACGCTCCAGTACATCATCAATTCACCTCCAGGAAGGATTCTAGATTGTTTTCTGCTATGGAATCTATGAGCGCACAGCCTTGCTTTATCTTTCCCAGCCCAAGAGTTAGGGTGGCTTGTCCTTTCCAGAAGCTGAGCTTCAACTGGGGCACCTGCTACGTTTATATTTGTAAGTGCTTCCTGTTGAGGTTTAGTTTCTGTAAAATGAGCATCATGGCCTACCCAACCGGAGTATTTTCTACGAGTAAGTCAGTAAGCGTTACCTAGCATGTTTTCATATGCCCCGTGTATATTGTACCCTAAGACTAAGTGATGGGCCTCGGGGGAAACGTCTCCAGCAACCTTGTGTGCCTTTGGCAATGTGATCGTTACTAGTGCGTCTTTGTGGAGATGTCCTCGTGCTTCTGCGCACAACCTGAATCGGCGGTAAACGCAGTGGTGTCGTTTTGGAAAGCCGTCCATCATCCTGGTAAAAGGCGGGAATTCCCTTGCCTACTACGAGGGTGGACGGGGCGTGGCTCAGCGGGCGGAGCTTACAGGTGATTCATAAAGGGAGAACCTTCTACTCTGTGTCTGCAGGAGAGGAAGATAGAACCCGCGCGTCACAGTCAGATACAGATTACGCTCCAGTACATCATCAATTCACCTCCAGGAAGGATTCTAGATTGTTTTCTGCTATGGAATCTATGAGCGCACAGCCTTGCTTTATCTTTCCCAGCCCAAGAGTTAGGGTGGCTTGTCCTTTCCAGAAGCTGAGCTTCAACTGGGGCACCTGCTACGTTTATATTTGTAAGTGCTTCCTGTTGAGGTTTAGTTTCTGTAAAATGAGCATCATGGCCTACCCAACCGGAGTATTTTCTACGAGTAAGTCAGTAAGCGTTACCTAGCATGTTTTCATATGCCCCGTTTATATTGTACACTAAGACTACGTGATGGGCCACGGGGGAAACCTCACCAGCAACCTTGTGTGCCTTTGGCAATGTGATCGTTACTAGTGCGTCTTTGTGGAGATGTCCTCGTGCTTCTGCGCACAACCTGAATCGGCGGTAAACGCAGTGGTGTCGTTTTGGAAAGCTGTCCATCATCCTGGTAAAAGGCGGGAATTCCCTTGCCTACTACGAGGGTGGACGGGGCGTGGCTCAGCGGGCGAAGCTTTCAGGTGATTCATAAAGGGAGAACCTTCTACTCTGTGTCTGCAGGAGAGGAAGATAGAACCCGCGCGTCACAGTCAGATACAGATTACGCTCCAGTACATCATCAATTCACCTCCAGGAAGGATTCTAGATTGTTTTCTGCTATGGAATCTATGAGCGCACAGCCTTGCTTTATCTTTGCCAAGCCCAAGTTAGGGTGGCTTGTCCTTTCCAGAAGCTGAGCTTCAACTGGTGCACCTGCTACGTTTATATTTGTAAGTGCTTCCTTTGAGGTTTAGTTTCTGTAAAATGAGCATCATGGCCTACCCAACCGGTGTTTTTTCTACGAGTAAGTCAGTAAGCGTTACCTAGCATGTTTTCATATGCCCCGTTTATATTGTACACTAAGACTACGTGATGGGCCACGGGGGAAACCTCACCAGCAACCTTGTGTGCCTTTGGCAATGTGATCGTTACTAGTGCGTCTTTGTGGAGATGTCCTCGTGCTTCTGCGCACAACCTGAATCGGCGGTAAACGCAGTGGTGTCGTTTTGGAAAGCTGTCCATCATCCTGGTAAAAGGCGGGAATTCCCTTGCCTACTACGAGGGTGGACGGGGCTTGGCTCAGCGGGCGGAGCTTACAGGTGATTCATAAAGGGAGAACCTTCTACTCTGTGTCTGCAGGAGAGGAAGATAGAACCCGCGCGTCACAGTCAGATACAGATTACGCTCCAGTACATCATCAATTCACCTCCAGGAAGGATTCTAGATTGTTTTCTGCTATGGAATCTATGAGCGCACAGCCTTGCTTTATCTTTCCCAGCCCAAGAGTTAGGGTGGCTTGTCCTTTCCAGAAGCTGAGCTTCAACTGGGGCACCTGCTACGTTTATATTTGTAAGTGCTTCCTGTTGAGGTTTAGTTTCTGTAAAATGAGCATCATGGCCTACCCAACGGAGTATTTTCTACGAGTAAGTCAGTAAGCGTTACCTAGCATGTTTTCATATGCCCCGTTTATATTGTACACTAAGACTACGTGATGGGCCTCGGGGGAAACGTCTCCAGCAACCTTGTGTGCCTTTGGCAATGTGATCGTTACTAGTGCGTCTTTGTGGAGATGTCCTCGTGCTTCTGCGCACAACCTGAATCGGCGGTAAACGCAGTGGTGTCGTTTTGGAAAGCTGTCCATCATCCTGGTAAAAGGCGGGAATTCCCTTGCCTACTACGAGGGTGGACGGGGCGTGGCTCAGCGGGCGGAGCTTTCAGGTGATTCATAAAGGGAGAACCTTCTACTCTGTGTCTGCAGGAGAGGAAGATAGAACCCGCGCGTCACAGTCAGATACAGATTACGCTCCAGTACATCATCAATTCACCTCCAGGAAGGATTCTAGATTGTTTTCTGCTATGGAATCTATGAGCGCACAGCCTTGCTTTATCTTTCCCAGCCCAAGAGTTAGGGTGGCTTGTCCTTTCCAGAAGCTGAGCTTCAACTGGGGCACCTGCTACGTTTATATTTGTAAGTGCTTCCTTTGAGGTTTAGTTTCTGTAAAATGAGCATCATGGCCTACCCAACCGGTGTATTTTCTACGAGTAAGTCAGTAAGCGTTACCTAGCATGTTTTCATATGCCCCGTTTATATTGTACACTAAGACTACGTGATGGGCCACGGGGGAAACCTCACCAGCAACCTTGTGTGCCTTTGGCAATGTGATCGTTACTAGTGCGTCTTTGTGGAGATGTCCTCGTGCTTCTGCGCACCAACAACGCACGACCTGAATCGGCGGTAAACGCAGTGGTGTCGTTTTGGAAAGCTGTCCATCATCCTGGTAAAAGGCGGGAATTCCTTTGCCTACTACGAGGGTGGACGGGGCGTGGCTCAGCGGGCGGAGCTTACAGGTGATTCATAAAGGGAGAACCAGCTACTCTGTGTCTGCAGGAGAGGAAGATAGAACCCGCGCGTCACAGTCAGATACAGATTACGCTCCAGTACATCATCAATTCACCTCCAGGAAGGATTCTAGATTGTTTTCTGCTATGGAATCTATGAGCGCACAGCCTTGCTTTATCTTTCCCAGCCCAAGAGTTAGGGTGGCTTGTCCTTTCCAGAAGCTGAGCTTCAACTGGGGCACCTGCTACGTTTATATTTGTAAGTGCTTCCTGTTGAGGTTTAGTTTCTGTAAAATGAGCATCATGGCCTACCCAACCGGAGTATTTTCTATGAGTAAGTCAGTAAGCGTTACCTAGCATGTTTTCATATGCCCCGTGTATATTGTACCCTAAGACTAAGTGATGGGCCTCGGGGGAAACGTCTCCAGCAACCTTGTGTGCCTTTGGCAATGTGATCGTTACTAGTGCGTCTTTGTGGAGATGTCCTCGTGCTTCTGCGCACAACCTGAATCGGCGGTAAACGCAGTGGTGTCGTTTTGGAAAGCTGTCCATCATCCTGGTAAAAGGCGGGAATTCCCTTGCCTACTACGAGGGTGGACGGGGCGTGGCTCAGCGGGCGAAGCTTTCAGGTGATTCATAAAGGGAGAACCTTCTACTCTGTGTCTGCAGGAGAGGAAGATAGAACCCGCGCGTCACAGTCAGATACAGATTACGCTCCAGTACATCATCAATTCACCTCCAGGAAGGATTCTAGATTGTTTTCTGCTATGGAATCTATGAGCGCACAGCCTTGCTTTATCTTTCCCAGCCCAAGAGTTAGGGTGGCTTGTCCTTTCCAGAAGCTGAGCTTCAACTGGGGCACCTGCTACGTTTATATTTGTAAGTGCTTCCTGTTGAGGTTTAGTTTCTGTAAAATGAGCATCATGGCCTACCCAACGGAGTATTTTCTACGAGTAAGTCAGTAAGCGTTACCTAGCATGTTTTCATATGCCCCGTTTATATTGTACACTAAGACTACGTGATGGGCCTCGGGGGAAACGTCTCCAGCAACCTTGTGTGCCTTTGGCAATGTGATCGTTACTAGTGCGTCTTTGTGGAGATGTCCTCGTGCTTCTGCGCACAACCTGAATCGGCGGTAAACGCAGTGGTGTCGTTTTGGAAAGCTGTCCATCATCCTGGTAAAAGGCGGGAATTCCCTTGCCTACTACGAGGGTGGACGGGGCGTGGCTCAGCGGGCGGAGCTTTCAGGTGATTCATAAAGGGAGAACCTTCTACTCTGTGTCTGCAGGAGAGGAAGATAGAACCCGCGCGTCACAGTCAGATACAGATTACGCTCCAGTACATCATCAATTCACCTCCAGGAAGGATTCTAGATTGTTTTCTGCTATGGAATCTATGAGCGCACAGCCTTGCTTTATCTTTCCCAGCCCAAGAGTTAGGGTGGCTTGTCCTTTCCAGAAGCTGAGCTTCAACTGGGGCACCTGCTACGTTTATATTTGTAAGTGCTTCCTGTTGAGGTTTAGTTTCTGTAAAATGAGCATCATGGCCTACCCAACCGGAGTATTTTCTACGAGTAAGTCAGTAAGCGTTACCTAGCATGTTTTCATATGCCCCGTGTATATTGTACACTAAGACTACGTGATGGGCCACGGGGGAAACCTCACCAGCAACCTTGTGTGCCTTTGGCAATGTGATCGTTACTAGTGCGTCTTTGTGGAGATGTCCTCGTGCTTCTGCGCACCAACAACGCACGACCTGAATCGGCGGTAAACGCAGTGGTGTCGTTTTGGAAAGCTGTCCATCATCCTGGTAAAAGGCGGGAATTCCTTTGCCTACTACGAGGGTGGACGGGGCGTGGCTCAGCGGGCGGAGCTTACAGGTGATTCATAAAGGGAGAACCAGCTACTCTGTGTCTGCAGGAGAGGAAGATAGAACCCGCGCGTCACAGTCAGATACAGATTACGCTCCAGTACATCATCAGTTGACCTCCAGGAAGGATTCTAGATCTTTTTCTGCTATGGAATCTATGAGCGCACAGCCTTGCTTTATCTTTCCCAGCCCAAGAGTTAGGGTGGCTTGTCCTTTCCAGAAGCTGAGCTTCAACTGGGGCACCTGCTACGTTTATATTTGTAAGTGCTTCCTGTTGAGGTTTAGTTTCTGTAAAATGAGCATCATGGCCTACCCAACGGAGTATTTTCTACGAGTAAGTCAGTAAGCGTTACCTAGCATGTTTTCATATGCCCCGTTTATATTGTACACTAAGACTACGTGATGGGCCTCGGGGGAAACGTCTCCAGCAACCTTGTGTGCCTTTGGCAATGTGATCGTTACTAGTGCGTCTTTGTGGAGATGTCCTCGTGCTTCTGCGCACAACCTGAATCGGCGGTAAACGCAGTGGTGTCGTTTTGGAAAGCTGTCCATCATCCTGGTAAAAGGCGGGAATTCCCTTGCCTACTACGAGGGTGGACGGGGCGTGGCTCAGCGGGCGGAGCTTTCAGGTGATTCATAAAGGGAGAACCTTCTACTCTGTGTCTGCAGGAGAGGAAGATAGAACCCGCGCGTCACAGTCAGATACAGATTACGCTCCAGTACATCATCAATTCACCTCCAGGAAGGATTCTAGATTGTTTTCTGCTATGGAATCTATGAGCGCACAGCCTTGCTTTATCTTTCCCAGCCCAAGAGTTAGGGTGGCTTGTCCTTTCCAGAAGCTGAGCTTCAACTGGGGCACCTGCTACGTTTATATTTGTAAGTGCTTCCTTTGAGGTTTAGTTTCTGTAAAATGAGCATCATGGCCTACCCAACCGGTGTATTTTCTACGAGTAAGTCAGTAAGCGTTACCTAGCATGTTTTCATATGCCCCGTTTATATTGTACACTAAGACTACGTGATGGGCCACGGGGGAAACCTCACCAGCAACCTTGTGTGCCTTTGGCAATGTGATCGTTACTAGTGCGTCTTTGTGGAGATGTCCTCGTGCTTCTGCGCACCAACAACACACGACCTGAATCGGCGGTAAACGCAGTGGTGTCGTTTTGGAAAGCTGTCCATCATCCTGGTAAAAGGCGGGAATTCCTTTGCCTACTACGAGGGTGGACGGGGCGTGGCTCAGCGGGCGGAGCTTACAGGTGATTCATAAAGGGAGAACCAGCTACTCTGTGTCTGCAGGAGAGGAAGATAGAACCCGCGCGTCACAGTCAGATACAGATTACGCTCCAGTACATCATCAATTCACCTCCAGGAAGGATTCTAGATTGTTTTCTGCTATGGAATCTATGAGCGCACAGCCTTGCTTTATCTTTCCCAGCCCAAGAGTTAGGGTGGCTTGTCCTTTCCAGAAGCTGAGCTTCAACTGGGGCACCTGCTACGTTTATATTTGTAAGTGCTTCCTGTTGAGGTTTAGTTTCTGTAAAATGAGCATCATGGCCTACCCAACCGGAGTATTTTCTACGAGTAAGTCAGTAAGCGTTACCTAGCATGTTTTCATATGCCCCGTGTATATTGTACCCTAAGACTAAGTGATGGGCCTCGGGGGAAACGTCTCCAGCAACCTTGTGTGCCTTTGGCAATGTGATCGTTACTAGTGCGTCTTTGTGGAGATGTCCTCGTGCTTCTGCGCACAACCTGAATCGGCGGTAAACGCAGTGGTGTCGTTTTGGAAAGCCGTCCATCATCCTGGTAAAAGGCGGGAATTCCCTTGCCTACTACGAGGGTGGACGGGGCGTGGCTCAGCGGGCGGAGCTTACAGGTGATTCATAAAGGGAGAACCTTCTACTCTGTGTCTGCAGGAGAGGAAGATAGAACCCGCGCGTCACAGTCAGATACAGATTACGCTCCAGTACATCATCAATTCACCTCCAGGAAGGATTCTAGATTGTTTTCTGCTATGGAATCTATGAGCGCACAGCCTTGCTTTATCTTTCCCAGCCCAAGAGTTAGGGTGGCTTGTCCTTTCCAGAAGCTGAGCTTCAACTGGGGCACCTGCTACGTTTATATTTGTAAGTGCTTCCTGTTGAGGTTTAGTTTCTGTAAAATGAGCATCATGGCCTACCCAACCGGAGTATTTTCTACGAGTAAGTCAGTAAGCGTTACCTAGCATGTTTTCATATGCCCCGTTTATATTGTACACTAAGACTACGTGATGGGCCACGGGGGAAACCTCACCAGCAACCTTGTGTGCCTTTGGCAATGTGATCGTTACTAGTGCGTCTTTGTGGAGATGTCCTCGTGCTTCTGCGCACAACCTGAATCGGCGGTAAACGCAGTGGTGTCGTTTTGGAAAGCTGTCCATCATCCTGGTAAAAGGCGGGAATTCCCTTGCCTACTACGAGGGTGGACGGGGCGTGGCTCAGCGGGCGAAGCTTTCAGGTGATTCATAAAGGGAGAACCTTCTACTCTGTGTCTGCAGGAGAGGAAGATAGAACCCGCGCGTCACAGTCAGATACAGATTACGCTCCAGTACATCATCAATTCACCTCCAGGAAGGATTCTAGATTGTTTTCTGCTATGGAATCTATGAGCGCACAGCCTTGCTTTATCTTTGCCAAGCCCAAGTTAGGGTGGCTTGTCCTTTCCAGAAGCTGAGCTTCAACTGGTGCACCTGCTACGTTTATATTTGTAAGTGCTTCCTTTGAGGTTTAGTTTCTGTAAAATGAGCATCATGGCCTACCCAACCGGTGTTTTTTCTACGAGTAAGTCAGTAAGCGTTACCTAGCATGTTTTCATATGCCCCGTTTATATTGTACACTAAGACTACGTGATGGGCCACGGGGGAAACCTCACCAGCAACCTTGTGTGCCTTTGGCAATGTGATCGTTACTAGTGCGTCTTTGTGGAGATGTCCTCGTGCTTCTGCGCACAACCTGAATCGGCGGTAAACGCAGTGGTGTCGTTTTGGAAAGCTGTCCATCATCCTGGTAAAAGGCGGGAATTCCCTTGCCTACTACGAGGGTGGACGGGGCGTGGCTCAGCGGGCGAAGCTTTCAGGTGATTCATAAAGGGAGAACCTTCTACTCTGTGTCTGCAGGAGAGGAAGATAGAACCCGCGCGTCACAGTCAGATACAGATTACGCTCCAGTACATCATCAATTCACCTCCAGGAAGGATTCTAGATTGTTTTCTGCTATGGAATCTATGAGCGCACAGCCTTGCTTTATCTTTCCCAGCCCAAGAGTTAGGGTGGCTTGTCCTTTCCAGAAGCTGAGCTTCAACTGGGGCACCTGCTACGTTTATATTTGTAAGTGCTTCCTGTTGAGGTTTAGTTTCTGTAAAATGAGCATCATGGCCTACCCAACGGAGTATTTTCTACGAGTAAGTCAGTAAGCGTTACCTAGCATGTTTTCATATGCCCCGTTTATATTGTACACTAAGACTACGTGATGGGCCTCGGGGGAAACGTCTCCAGCAACCTTGTGTGCCTTTGGCAATGTGATCGTTACTAGTGCGTCTTTGTGGAGATGTCCTCGTGCTTCTGCGCACAACCTGAATCGGCGGTAAACGCAGTGGTGTCGTTTTGGAAAGCTGTCCATCATCCTGGTAAAAGGCGGGAATTCCCTTGCCTACTACGAGGGTGGACGGGGCGTGGCTCAGCGGGCGGAGCTTTTAGGTGATTCATAAAGGGAGAACCTTCTACTCTGTGTCTGCAGGAGAGGAAGATAGAACCCGCGCGTCACAGTCAGATACAGATTACGCTCCAGTACATCATCAATTCACCTCCAGGAAGGATTCTAGATTGTTTTCTGCTATGGAATCTATGAGCGCACAGCCTTGCTTTATCTTTCCCAGCCCAAGAGTTAGGGTGGCTTGTCCTTTCCAGAAGCTGAGCTTCAACTGGGGCACCTGCTACGTTTATATTTGTAAGTGCTTCCTTTGAGGTTTAGTTTCTGTAAAATGAGCATCATGGCCTACCCAACCGGTGTATTTTCTACGAGTAAGTCAGTAAGCGTTACCTAGCATGTTTTCATATGCCCCGTTTATATTGTACACTAAGACTACGTGATGGGCCACGGGGGAAACCTCACCAGCAACCTTGTGTGCCTTTGGCAATGTGATCGTTACTAGTGCGTCTTTGTGGAGATGTCCTCGTGCTTCTGCGCACCAACAACGCACGACCTGAATCGGCGGTAAACGCAGTGGTGTCGTTTTGGAAAGCTGTCCATCATCCTGGTAAAAGGCGGGAATTCCTTTGCCTACTACGAGGGTGGACGGGGCGTGGCTCAGCGGGCGGAGCTTACAGGTGATTCATAAAGGGAGAACCAGCTACTCTGTGTCTGCAGGAGAGGAAGATAGAACCCGCGCGTCACAGTCAGATACAGATTACGCTCCAGTACATCATCAATTCACCTCCAGGAAGGATTCTAGATTGTTTTCTGCTATGGAATCTATGAGCGCACAGCCTTGCTTTATCTTTCCCAGCCCAAGAGTTAGGGTGGCTTGTCCTTTCCAGAAGCTGAGCTTCAACTGGGGCACCTGCTACGTTTATATTTGTAAGTGCTTCCTGTTGAGGTTTAGTTTCTGTAAAATGAGCATCATGGCCTACCCAACCGGAGTATTTTCTACGAGTAAGTCAGTAAGCGTTACCTAGCATGTTTTCATATGCCCCGTGTATATTGTACCCTAAGACTAAGTGATGGGCCTCGGGGGAAACGTCTCCAGCAACCTTGTGTGCCTTTGGCAATGTGATCGTTACTAGTGCGTCTTTGTGGAGATGTCCTCGTGCTTCTGCGCACAACCTGAATCGGCGGTAAACGCAGTGGTGTCGTTTTGGAAAGCCGTCCATCATCCTGGTAAAAGGCGGGAATTCCCTTGCCTACTACGAGGGTGGACGGGGCGTGGCTCAGCGGGCGGAGCTTACAGGTGATTCATAAAGGGAGAACCTTCTACTCTGTGTCTGCAGGAGAGGAAGATAGAACCCGCGCGTCACAGTCAGATACAGATTACGCTCCAGTACATCATCAATTCACCTCCAGGAAGGATTCTAGATTGTTTTCTGCTATGGAATCTATGAGCGCACAGCCTTGCTTTATCTTTCCCAGCCCAAGAGTTAGGGTGGCTTGTCCTTTCCAGAAGCTGAGCTTCAACTGGGGCACCTGCTACGTTTATATTTGTAAGTGCTTCCTGTTGAGGTTTAGTTTCTGTAAAATGAGCATCATGGCCTACCCAACCGGAGTATTTTCTACGAGTAAGTCAGTAAGCGTTACCTAGCATGTTTTCATATGCCCCGTTTATATTGTACACTAAGACTACGTGATGGGCCACGGGGGAAACCTCACCAGCAACCTTGTGTGCCTTTGGCAATGTGATCGTTACTAGTGCGTCTTTGTGGAGATGTCCTCGTGCTTCTGCGCACAACCTGAATCGGCGGTAAACGCAGTGGTGTCGTTTTGGAAAGCTGTCCATCATCCTGGTAAAAGGCGGGAATTCCCTTGCCTACTACGAGGGTGGACGGGGCGTGGCTCAGCGGGCGAAGCTTTCAGGTGATTCATAAAGGGAGAACCTTCTACTCTGTGTCTGCAGGAGAGGAAGATAGAACCCGCGCGTCACAGTCAGATACAGATTACGCTCCAGTACATCATCAATTCACCTCCAGGAAGGATTCTAGATTGTTTTCTGCTATGGAATCTATGAGCGCACAGCCTTGCTTTATCTTTGCCAAGCCCAAGTTAGGGTGGCTTGTCCTTTCCAGAAGCTGAGCTTCAACTGGTGCACCTGCTACGTTTATATTTGTAAGTGCTTCCTTTGAGGTTTAGTTTCTGTAAAATGAGCATCATGGCCTACCCAACCGGTGTTTTTTCTACGAGTAAGTCAGTAAGCGTTACCTAGCATGTTTTCATATGCCCCGTTTATATTGTACACTAAGACTACGTGATGGGCCACGGGGGAAACCTCACCAGCAACCTTGTGTGCCTTTGGCAATGTGATCGTTACTAGTGCGTCTTTGTGGAGATGTCCTCGTGCTTCTGCGCACAACCTGAATCGGCGGTAAACGCAGTGGTGTCGTTTTGGAAAGCTGTCCATCATCCTGGTAAAAGGCGGGAATTCCCTTGCCTACTACGAGGGTGGACGGGGCTTGGCTCAGCGGGCGGAGCTTACAGGTGATTCATAAAGGGAGAACCTTCTACTCTGTGTCTGCAGGAGAGGAAGATAGAACCCGCGCGTCACAGTCAGATACAGATTACGCTCCAGTACATCATCAATTCACCTCCAGGAAGGATTCTAGATTGTTTTCTGCTATGGAATCTATGAGCGCACAGCCTTGCTTTATCTTTCCCAGCCCAAGAGTTAGGGTGGCTTGTCCTTTCCAGAAGCTGAGCTTCAACTGGGGCACCTGCTACGTTTATATTTGTAAGTGCTTCCTGTTGAGGTTTAGTTTCTGTAAAATGAGCATCATGGCCTACCCAACGGAGTATTTTCTACGAGTAAGTCAGTAAGCGTTACCTAGCATGTTTTCATATGCCCCGTTTATATTGTACACTAAGACTACGTGATGGGCCTCGGGGGAAACGTCTCCAGCAACCTTGTGTGCCTTTGGCAATGTGATCGTTACTAGTGCGTCTTTGTGGAGATGTCCTCGTGCTTCTGCGCACAACCTGAATCGGCGGTAAACGCAGTGGTGTCGTTTTGGAAAGCTGTCCATCATCCTGGTAAAAGGCGGGAATTCCCTTGCCTACTACGAGGGTGGACGGGGCGTGGCTCAGCGGGCGGAGCTTTCAGGTGATTCATAAAGGGAGAACCTTCTACTCTGTGTCTGCAGGAGAGGAAGATAGAACCCGCGCGTCACAGTCAGATACAGATTACGCTCCAGTACATCATCAATTCACCTCCAGGAAGGATTCTAGATTGTTTTCTGCTATGGAATCTATGAGCGCACAGCCTTGCTTTATCTTTCCCAGCCCAAGAGTTAGGGTGGCTTGTCCTTTCCAGAAGCTGAGCTTCAACTGGGGCACCTGCTACGTTTATATTTGTAAGTGCTTCCTTTGAGGTTTAGTTTCTGTAAAATGAGCATCATGGCCTACCCAACCGGTGTATTTTCTACGAGTAAGTCAGTAAGCGTTACCTAGCATGTTTTCATATGCCCCGTTTATATTGTACACTAAGACTACGTGATGGGCCACGGGGGAAACCTCACCAGCAACCTTGTGTGCCTTTGGCAATGTGATCGTTACTAGTGCGTCTTTGTGGAGATGTCCTCGTGCTTCTGCGCACAACCTGAATCGGCGGTAAACGCAGTGGTGTCGTTTTGGAAAGCTGTCCATCATCCTGGTAAAAGGCGGGAATTCCCTTGCCTACTACGAGGGTGGACGGGGCGTGGCTCAGCGGGCGGAGCTTACAGGTGATTCATAAAGGGAGAACCTTCTACTCTGTGTCTGCAGGAGAGGAAGATAGAACCCGCGCGTCACAGTTAGATACAGATTACGCTCCAGTACATCATCAATTCACCTCCAGGAAGGATTCTAGATTGTTTTCTGCTATGGAATCTATGAGCGCACAGCCTTGCTTTATCTTTCCCAGCCCAAGAGTTAGGGTGGCTTGTCCTTTCCAGAAGCTGAGCTTCAACTGGGGCACCTGCTACGTTTATATTTGTAAGTGCTTCCTGTTGAGGTTTAGTTTCTGTAAAATGAGCATCATGGCCTACCCAACCGGAGTATTTTCTACGAGTAAGTCAGTAAGCGTTACCTAGCATGTTTTCATATGCCCCGTATATATTGTACCCTAAGACTAAGTGATGGGCCTCGGGGGAAACGTCTCCAGCAACCTTGTGTGCCTTTGGCAATGTGATCGTTACTAGTGCGTCTTTGTGGAGATGTCCTCGTGCTTCTGCGCACAACCTGAATCGGCGGTAAACGCAGTGGTGTCGTTTTGGAAAGCCGTCCATCCTCCTGGTAAAAGGCGGGAATTCCCTTGCCTACTACGAGGGTGGACGGGGCGTGGCTCAGCGGGCGGAGCTTACAGGTGATTCATAAAGGGAGAACCTTCTACTCTGTGTCTGCAGGAGAGGAAGATAGAACCCGCGCGTCACAGTCAGATACAGATTACGCTCCAGTACATCATCAATTCACCTCCAGGAAGGATTCTAGATTGTTTTCTGCTATGGAATCTATGAGCGCACAGCCTTGCTTTATCTTTCCCAGCCCAAGAGTTAGGGTGGCTTGTCCTTTCCAGAAGCTGAGCTTCAACTGGGGCACCTGCTACGTTTATATTTGTAAGTGCTTCCTGTTGAGGTTTAGTTTCTGTAAAATGAGCATCATGGCCTACCCAACCGGAGTATTTTCTACGAGTAAGTCAGTAAGCGTTACCTAGCATGTTTTCATATGCCCCGTTTATATTGTACACTAAGACTACGTGATGGGCCACGGGGGAAACCTCACCAGCAACCTTGTGTGCCTTTGGCAATGTGATCGTTACTAGTGCGTCTTTGTGGAGATGTCCTCGTGCTTCTGCGCACAACCTGAATCGGCGGTAAACGCAGTGGTGTCGTTTTGGAAAGCTGTCCATCATCCTGGTAAAAGGCGGGAATTCCCTTGCCTACTACGAGGGTGGACGGGGCGTGGCTCAGCGGGCGAAGCTTTCAGGTGATTCATAAAGGGAGAACCTTCTACTCTGTGTCTGCAGGAGAGGAAGATAGAACCCGCGCGTCACAGTCAGATACAGATTACGCTCCAGTACATCATCAATTCACCTCCAGGAAGGATTCTAGATTGTTTTCTGCTATGGAATCTATGAGCGCACAGCCTTGCTTTATCTTTGCCAAGCCCAAGTTAGGGTGGCTTGTCCTTTCCAGAAGCTGAGCTTCAACTGGTGCACCTGCTACGTTTATATTTGTAAGTGCTTCCTTTGAGGTTTAGTTTCTGTAAAATGAGCATCATGGCCTACCCAACCGGTGTTTTTTCTACGAGTAAGTCAGTAAGCGTTACCTAGCATGTTTTCATATGCCCCGTTTATATTGTACACTAAGACTACGTGATGGGCCACGGGGGAAACCTCACCAGCAACCTTGTGTGCCTTTGGCAATGTGATCGTTACTAGTGCGTCTTTGTGGAGATGTCCTCGTGCTTCTGCGTACAACCTGAATCGGCGGTAAACGCAGTGGTGTCGTTTTGGAAAGCTGTCCATCATCCTGGTAAAAGGCGGGAATTCCCTTGCCTACTACGAGGGTGGACGGGGCGTGGCTCAGCGGGCGGAGCTTACAGGTGATTCATAAAGGGAGAACCTTCTACTCTGTGTCTGCAGGAGAGGAAGATAGAACCCGCGCGTCACAGTCAGATACAGATTACGCTCCAGTACATCATCAATTCACCTCCAGGAAGGATTCTAGATTGTTTTCTGCTATGGAATCTATGAGCGCACAGCCTTGCTTTATCTTTCCCAGCCCAAGAGTTAGGGTGGCTTGTCCTTTCCAGAAGCTGAGCTTCAACTGGGGCACCTGCTACGTTTATATTTGTAAGTGCTTCCTGTTGAGGTTTAGTTTCTGTAAAATGAGCATCATGGCCTACCCAACCGGAGTATTTTCTACGAGTAAGTCAGTAAGCGTTACCTAGCATGTTTTCATATGCCCCGTTTATATTGTACACTAAGACTACGTGATGGGCCACGGGGGAAACCTCACCAGCAACCTTGTGTGCCTTTGGCAATGTGATCGTTACTAGTGCGTCTTTGTGGAGATGTCCTCGTGCTTCTGCGCACAACCTGAATCGGCGGTAAACGCAGTGGTGTCGTTTTGGAAAGCTGTCCATCATCCTGGTAAAAGGCGGGAATTCCCTTGCCTACTACGAGGGTGGACGGGGCGTGGCTCAGCGGGCGAAGCTTTCAGGTGATTCATAAAGGGAGAACCTTCTACTCTGTGTCTGCAGGAGAGGAAGATAGAACCCGCGCGTCACAGTCAGATACAGATTACGCTCCAGTACATCATCAATTCACCTCCAGGAAGGATTCTAGATTGTTTTCTGCTATGGAATCTATGAGCGCACAGCCTTGCTTTATCTTTGCCAAGCCCAAGTTAGGGTGGCTTGTCCTTTCCAGAAGCTGAGCTTCAACTGGTGCACCTGCTACGTTTATATTTGTAAGTGCTTCCTTTGAGGTTTAGTTTCTGTAAAATGAGCATCATGGCCTACCCAACCGGTGTTTTTTCTACGAGTAAGTCAGTAAGCGTTACCTAGCATGTTTTCATATGCCCCGTTTATATTGTACACTAAGACTACGTGATGGGCCACGGGGGAAACCTCACCAGCAACCTTGTGTGCCTTTGGCAATGTGATCGTTACTAGTGCGTCTTTGTGGAGATGTCCTCGTGCTTCTGCGCACAACCTGAATCGGCGGTAAACGCAGTGGTGTCGTTTTGGAAAGCTGTCCATCATCCTGGTAAAAGGCGGGAATTCCCTTGCCTACTACGAGGGTGGACGGGGCTTGGCTCAGCGGGCGGAGCTTACAGGTGATTCATAAAGGGAGAACCTTCTACTCTGTGTCTGCAGGAGAGGAAGATAGAACCCGCGCGTCACAGTCAGATACAGATTACGCTCCAGTACATCATCAATTCACCTCCAGGAAGGATTCTAGATTGTTTTCTGCTATGGAATCTATGAGCGCACAGCCTTGCTTTATCTTTCCCAGCCCAAGAGTTAGGGTGGCTTGTCCTTTCCAGAAGCTGAGCTTCAACTGGGGCACCTGCTACGTTTATATTTGTAAGTGCTTCCTGTTGAGGTTTAGTTTCTGTAAAATGAGCATCATGGCCTACCCAACGGAGTATTTTCTACGAGTAAGTCAGTAAGCGTTACCTAGCATGTTTTCATATGCCCCGTTTATATTGTACACTAAGACTACGTGATGGGCCTCGGGGGAAACGTCTCCAGCAACCTTGTGTGCCTTTGGCAATGTGATCGTTACTAGTGCGTCTTTGTGGAGATGTCCTCGTGCTTCTGCGCACAACCTGAATCGGCGGTAAACGCAGTGGTGTCGTTTTGGAAAGCTGTCCATCATCCTGGTAAAAGGCGGGAATTCCCTTGCCTACTACGAGGGTGGACGGGGCGTGGCTCAGCGGGCGGAGCTTACAGGTGATTCATAAAGGGAGAACCTTCTACTCTGTGTCTGCAGGAGAGGAAGATAGAACCCGCGCGTCACAGTCAGATACAGATTACGCTCCAGTACATCATCAATTCACCTCCAGGAAGGATTCTAGATTGTTTTCTGCTATGGAATCTATGAGCGCACAGCCTTGCTTTATCTTTCCCAGCCCAAGAGTTAGGGTGGCTTGTCCTTTCCAGAAGCTGAGCTTCAACTGGGGCACCTGCTACGTTTATATTTGTAAGTGCTTCCTGTTGAGGTTTAGTTTCTGTAAAATGAGCATCATGGCCTACCCAACGGAGTATTTTCTACGAGTAAGTCAGTAAGCGTTACCTAGCATGTTTTCATATGCCCCGTTTATATTGTACACTAAGACTACGTGATGGGCCTCGGGGGAAACGTCTCCAGCAACCTTGTGTGCCTTTGGCAATGTGATCGTTACTAGTGCGTCTTTGTGGAGATGTCCTCGTGCTTCTGCGCACAACCTGAATCGGCGGTAAACGCAGTGGTGTCGTTTTGGAAAGCTGTCCATCATCCTGGTAAAAGGCGGGAATTCCCTTGCCTACTACGAGGGTGGACGGGGCGTGGCTCAGCGGGCGGAGCTTTCAGGTGATTCATAAAGGGAGAACCTTCTACTCTGTGTCTGCAGGAGAGGAAGATAGAACCCGCGCGTCACAGTCAGATACAGATTACGCTCCAGTACATCATCAATTCACCTCCAGGAAGGATTCTAGATTGTTTTCTGCTATGGAATCTATGAGCGCACAGCCTTGCTTTATCTTTCCCAGCCCAAGAGTTAGGGTGGCTTGTCCTTTCCAGAAGCTGAGCTTCAACTGGGGCACCTGCTACGTTTATATTTGTAAGTGCTTCCTTTGAGGTTTAGTTTCTGTAAAATGAGCATCATGGCCTACCCAACCGGTGTATTTTCTACGAGTAAGTCAGTAAGCGTTACCTAGCATGTTTTCATATGCCCCGTGTATATTGTACACTAAGACTACGTGATGGGCCACGGGGGAAACCTCACCAGCAACCTTGTGTGCCTTTGGCAATGTGATCGTTACTAGTGCGTCTTTGTGGAGATGTCCTCGTGCTTCTGCGCACCAACAACGCACGACCTGAATCGGCGGTAAACGCAGTGGTGTCGTTTTGGAAAGCTGTCCATCATCCTGGTAAAAGGCGGGAATTCCTTTGCCTACTACGAGGGTGGACGGGGCGTGGCTCAGCGGGCGGAGCTTACAGGTGATTCATAAAGGGAGAACCAGCTACTCTGTGTCTGCAGGAGAGGAAGATAGAACCCGCGCGTCACAGTCAGATACAGATTACGCTCCAGTACATCATCAGTTGACCTCCAGGAAGGATTCTAGATCTTTTTCTGCTATGGAATCTATGAGCGCACAGCCTTGCTTTATCTTTGCCAAGCCCAAGTTAGGGTGGCTTGTCCTTTCCAGAAGCTGAGCTTCAACTGGGGCACCTGCTACGTTTATATTTGTAAGTGCTTCCTGTTGAGGTTTAGTTTCTGTAAAATGAGCATCATGGCCTACCCAACGGAGTATTTTCTACGAGTAAGTCAGTAAGCGTTACCTAGCATGTTTTCATATGCCCCGTTTATATTGTACACTAAGACTACGTGATGGGCCACGGGGGAAACCTCACCAGCAACCTTGTGTGCCTTTGGCAATGTGATCGTTACTAGTGCGTCTTTGTGGAAATGTCCTCGTGCTTCTGCGCACCAACAACGCACGACCTGAATCGGCGGTAAACGCAGTGGTGTCGTTTTGGAAAGCTGTCCATCATCCTGGTAAAAGGCGGGAATTCCTTTGCCTACTACGAGGGTGGACGGGGCGTGGCTCAGCGGGCGGAGCTTACAGGTGATTCATAAAGGGAGAACCAGCTACTCTGTGTCTGCAGGAGAGGAAGATAGAACCCGCGCGTCACAGTCAGATACAGATTACGCTCCAGTACATCATCAATTCACCTCCAGGAAGGATTCTAGATTGTTTTCTGCTATGGAATCTATGAGCGCACAGCCTTGCTTTATCTTTCCCAGCCCAAGAGTTAGGGTGGCTTGTCCTTTCCAGAAGCTGAGCTTCAACTGGGGCACCTGCTACGTTTATATTTGTAAGTGCTTCCTGTTGAGGTTTAGTTTCTGTAAAATGAGCATCATGGCCTACCCAACCGGAGTATTTTCTACGAGTAAGTCAGTAAGCGTTACCTAGCATGTTTTCATATGCCCCGTGTATATTGTACCCTAAGACTAAGTGATGGGCCTCGGGGGAAACGTCTCCAGCAACCTTGTGTGCCTTTGGCAATGTGATCGTTACTAGTGCGTCTTTGTGGAGATGTCCTCGTGCTTCTGCGCACAACCTGAATCGGCGGTAAACGCAGTGGTGTCGTTTTGGAAAGCCGTCCATCATCCTGGTAAAAGGCGGGAATTCCCTTGCCTACTACGAGGGTGGACGGGGCGTGGCTCAGCGGGCGGAGCTTACAGGTGATTCATAAAGGGAGAACCTTCTACTCTGTGTCTGCAGGAGAGGAAGATAGAACCCGCGCGTCACAGTCAGATACAGATTACGCTCCAGTACATCATCAATTCACCTCCAGGAAGGATTCTAGTTTGTTTTCTGCTATGGAATCTATGAGCGCACAGCCTTGCTTTATCTTTCCCAGCCCAAGAGTTAGGGTGGCTTGTCCTTTCCAGAAGCTGAGCTTCAACTGGGGCACCTGCTACGTTTATATTTGTAAGTGCTTCCTGTTGAGGTTTAGTTTCTGTAAAATGAGCATCATGGCCTACCCAACCGGAGTATTTTCTACGAGTAAGTCAGTAAGCGTTACCTAGCATGTTTTCATATGCCCCGTTTATATTGTACACTAAGACTACGTGATGGGCCACGGGGGAAACCTCACCAGCAACCTTGTGTGCCTTTGGCAATGTGATCGTTACTAGTGCGTCTTTGTGGAGATGTCCTCGTGCTTCTGCGCACAACCTGAATCGGCGGTAAACGCAGTGGTGTCGTTTTGGAAAGCTGTCCATCATCCTGGTAAAAGGCGGGAATTCCCTTGCCTACTACGAGGGTGGACGGGGCGTGGCTCAGCGGGCGAAGCTTTCAGGTGATTCATAAAGGGAGAACCTTCTACTCTGTGTCTGCAGGAGAGGAAGATAGAACCCGCGCGTCACAGTCAGATACAGATTACGCTCCAGTACATCATCAATTCACCTCCAGGAAGGATTCTAGATTGTTTTCTGCTATGGAATCTATGAGCGCACAGCCTTGCTTTATCTTTGCCAAGCCCAAGTTAGGGTGGCTTGTCCTTTCCAGAAGCTGAGCTTCAACTGGTGCACCTGCTACGTTTATATTTGTAAGTGCTTCCTTTGAGGTTTAGTTTCTGTAAAATGAGCATCATGGCCTACCCAACCGGTGTTTTTTCTACGAGTAAGTCAGTAAGCGTTACCTAGCATGTTTTCATATGCCCCGTTTATATTGTACACTAAGACTACGTGATGGGCCACGGGGGAAACCTCACCAGCAACCTTGTGTGCCTTTGGCAATGTGATCGTTACTAGTGCGTCTTTGTGGAGATGTCCTCGTGCTTCTGCGCACAACCTGAATCGGCGGTAAACGCAGTGGTGTCGTTTTGGAAAGCTGTCCATCATCCTGGTAAAAGGCGGGAATTCCCTTGCCTACTACGAGGGTGGACGGGGCGTGGCTCAGCGGGCGGAGCTTACAGGTGATTCATAAAGGGAGAACCTTCTACTCTGTGTCTGCAGGAGAGGAAGATAGAACCCGCGCGTCACAGTCAGATACAGATTACGCTCCAGTACATCATCAATTCACCTCCAGGAAGGATTCTAGATTGTTTTCTGCTATGGAATCTATGAGCGCACAGCCTTGCTTTATCTTTGCCAAGCCCAAGTTAGGGTGGCTTGTCCTTTCCAGAAGCTGAGCTTCAACTGGTGCACCTGCTACGTTTATATTTGTAAGTGCTTCCTTTGAGGTTTAGTTTCTGTAAAATGAGCATCATGGCCTACCCAACCGGTGTTTTTTCTACGAGTAAGTCAGTAAGCGTTACCTAGCATGTTTTCATATGCCCCGTTTATATTGTACACTAAGACTACGTGATGGGCCACGGGGGAAACCTCACCAGCAACCTTGTGTGCCTTTGGCAATGTGATCGTTACTAGTGCGTCTTTGTGGAGATGTCCTCGTGCTTCTGCGCACAACCTGAATCGGCGGTAAACGCAGTGGTGTCGTTTTGGAAAGCTGTCCATCATCCTGGTAAAAGGCGGGAATTCCCTTGCCTACTACGAGGGTGGACGGGGCGTGGCTCAGCGGGCGAAGCTTTCAGGTGATTCATAAAGGGAGAACCTTCTACTCTGTGTCTGCAGGAGAGGAAGATAGAACCCGCGCGTCACAGTCAGATACAGATTACGCTCCAGTACATCATCAATTCACCTCCAGGAAGGATTCTAGATTGTTTTCTGCTATGGAATCTATGAGCGCACAGCCTTGCTTTATCTTTGCCAAGCCCAAGTTAGGGTGGCTTGTCCTTTCCAGAAGCTGAGCTTCAACTGGTGCACCTGCTACGTTTATATTTGTAAGTGCTTCCTTTGAGGTTTAGTTTCTGTAAAATGAGCATCATGGCCTACCCAACCGGTGTTTTTTCTACGAGTAAGTCAGTAAGCGTTACCTAGCATGTTTTCATATGCCCCGTTTATATTGTACACTAAGACTACGTGATGGGCCACGGGGGAAACCTCACCAGCAACCTTGTGTGCCTTTGGCAATGTGATCGTTACTAGTGCGTCTTTGTGGAGATGTCCTCGTGCTTCTGCGCACAACCTGAATCGGCGGTAAACGCAGTGGTGTCGTTTTGGAAAGCTGTCCATCATCCTGGTAAAAGGCGGGAATTCCCTTGCCTACTACGAGGGTGGACGGGGCGTGGCTCAGCGGGCGGAGCTTACAGGTGATTCATAAAGGGAGAACCTTCTACTCTGTGTCTGCAGGAGAGGAAGATAGAACCCGCGCGTCACAGTCAGATACAGATTACGCTCCAGTACATCATCAATTCACCTCCAGGAAGGATTCTAGATTGTTTTCTGCTATGGAATCTATGAGCGCACAGCCTTGCTTTATCTTTGCCAAGCCCAAGTTAGGGTGGCTTGTCCTTTCCAGAAGCTGAGCTTCAACTGGTGCACCTGCTACGTTTATATTTGTAAGTGCTTCCTTTGAGGTTTAGTTTCTGTAAAATGAGCATCATGGCCTACCCAACCGGTGTTTTTTCTACGAGTAAGTCAGTAAGCGTTACCTAGCATGTTTTCATATGCCCCGTTTATATTGTACACTAAGACTACGTGATGGGCCACGGGGGAAACCTCACCAGCAACCTTGTGTGCCTTTGGCAATGTGATCGTTACTAGTGCGTCTTTGTGGAGATGTCCTCGTGCTTCTGCGCACAACCTGAATCGGCGGTAAACGCAGTGGTGTCGTTTTGGAAAGCTGTCCATCATCCTGGTAAAAGGCGGGAATTCCCTTGCCTACTACGAGGGTGGACGGGGCGTGGCTCAGCGGGCGAAGCTTTCAGGTGATTCATAAAGGGAGAACCTTCTACTCTGTGTCTGCAGGAGAGGAAGATAGAACCCGCGCGTCACAGTCAGATACAGATTACGCTCCAGTACATCATCAATTCACCTCCAGGAAGGATTCTAGATTGTTTTCTGCTATGGAATCTATGAGCGCACAGCCTTGCTTTATCTTTGCCAAGCCCAAGTTAGGGTGGCTTGTCCTTTCCAGAAGCTGAGCTTCAACTGGTGCACCTGCTACGTTTATATTTGTAAGTGCTTCCTTTGAGGTTTAGTTTCTGTAAAATGAGCATCATGGCCTACCCAACCGGTGTTTTTTCTACGAGTAAGTCAGTAAGCGTTACCTAGCATGTTTTCATATGCCCCGTTTATATTGTACACTAAGACTACGTGATGGGCCACGGGGGAAACCTCACCAGCAACCTTGTGTGCCTTTGGCAATGTGATCGTTACTAGTGCGTCTTTGTGGAGATGTCCTCGTGCTTCTGCGCACAACCTGAATCGGCGGTAAACGCAGTGGTGTCGTTTTGGAAAGCTGTCCATCATCCTGGTAAAAGGCGGGAATTCCCTTGCCTACTACGAGGGTGGACGGGGCTTGGCTCAGCGGGCGGAGCTTACAGGTGATTCATAAAGGGAGAACCTTCTACTCTGTGTCTGCAGGAGAGGAAGATAGAACCCGCGCGTCACAGTCAGATACAGATTACGCTCCAGTACATCATCAATTCACCTCCAGGAAGGATTCTAGATTGTTTTCTGCTATGGAATCTATGAGCGCACAGCCTTGCTTTATCTTTCCCAGCCCAAGAGTTAGGGTGGCTTGTCCTTTCCAGAAGCTGAGCTTCAACTGGGGCACCTGCTACGTTTATATTTGTAAGTGCTTCCTGTTGAGGTTTAGTTTCTGTAAAATGAGCATCATGGCCTACCCAACGGAGTATTTTCTACGAGTAAGTCAGTAAGCGTTACCTAGCATGTTTTCATATGCCCCGTTTATATTGTACACTAAGACTACGTGATGGGCCTCGGGGGAAACGTCTCCAGCAACCTTGTGTGCCTTTGGCAATGTGATCGTTACTAGTGCGTCTTTGTCGAGATGTCCTCGTGCTTCTGCGCACAACCTGAATCGGCGGTAAACGCAGTGGTGTCGTTTTGGAAAGCCGTCCATCATCCTGGTAAAAGGCGGGAATTCCCTTGCCTACTACGAGGGTGGACGGGGCGTGGCTCAGCGGGCGGAGCTTTCAGGTGATTCATAAAGGGAGAACCTTCTACTCTGTGTCTGCAGGAGAGGAAGATAGAACCCGCGCGTCACAGTTAGATACAGATTACGCTCCAGTACATCATCAATTCACCTCCAGGAAGGATTCTAGATTGTTTTCTGCTATGGAATCTATGAGCGCACAGCCTTGCTTTATCTTTCCCAGCCCAAGAGTTAGGGTGGCTTGTCCTTTCCAGAAGCTGAGCTTCAACTGGGGCACCTGCTACGTTTATATTTGTAAGTGCTTCCTGTTGAGGTTTAGTTTCTGTAAAATGAGCATCATGGCCTACCCAACCGGAGTATTTTCTACGAGTAAGTCAGTAAGCGTTACCTAGCATGTTTTCATATGCCCCGTTTATATTGTACACTAAGACTACGTGATGGGCCACGGGGGAAACCTCACCAGCAACCTTGTGTGCCTTTGGCAATGTGATCGTTACTAGTGCGTCTTTGTGGAGATGTCCTCGTGCTTCTGCGCACAACCTGAATCGGCGGTAAACGCAGTGGTGTCGTTTTGGAAAGCTGTCCATCATCCTGGTAAAAGGCGGGAATTCCCTTGCCTACTACGAGGGTGGACGGGGCGTGGCTCAGCGGGCGAAGCTTTCAGGTGATTCATAAAGGGAGAACCTTCTACTCTGTGTCTGCAGGAGAGGAAGATAGAACCCGCGCGTCACAGTCAGATACAGATTACGCTCCAGTACATCATCAATTCACCTCCAGGAAGGATTCTAGATTGTTTTCTGCTATGGAATCTATGAGCGCACAGCCTTGCTTTATCTTTGCCAAGCCCAAGTTAGGGTGGCTTGTCCTTTCCAGAAGCTGAGCTTCAACTGGTGCACCTGCTACGTTTATATTTGTAAGTGCTTCCTTTGAGGTTTAGTTTCTGTAAAATGAGCATCATGGCCTACCCAACCGGTGTTTTTTCTACGAGTAAGTCAGTAAGCGTTACCTAGCATGTTTTCATATGCCCCGTTTATATTGTACACTAAGACTACGTGATGGGCCACGGGGGAAACCTCACCAGCAACCTTGTGTGCCTTTGGCAATGTGATCGTTACTAGTGCGTCTTTGTGGAGATGTCCTCGTGCTTCTGCGCACAACCTGAATCGGCGGTAAACGCAGTGGTGTCGTTTTGGAAAGCTGTCCATCATCCTGGTAAAAGGCGGGAATTCCCTTGCCTACTACGAGGGTGGACGGGGCTTGGCTCAGCGGGCGGAGCTTACAGGTGATTCATAAAGGGAGAACCTTCTACTCTGTGTCTGCAGGAGAGGAAGATAGAACCCGCGCGTCACAGTCAGATACAGATTACGCTCCAGTACATCATCAATTCACCTCCAGGAAGGATTCTAGATTGTTTTCTGCTATGGAATCTATGAGCGCACAGCCTTGCTTTATCTTTCCCAGCCCAAGAGTTAGGGTGGCTTGTCCTTTCCAGAAGCTGAGCTTCAACTGGGGCACCTGCTACGTTTATATTTGTAAGTGCTTCCTGTTGAGGTTTAGTTTCTGTAAAATGAGCATCATGGCCTACCCAACGGAGTATTTTCTACGAGTAAGTCAGTAAGCGTTACCTAGCATGTTTTCATATGCCCCGTTTATATTGTACACTAAGACTACGTGATGGGCCTCGGGGGAAACGTCTCCAGCAACCTTGTGTGCCTTTGGCAATGTGATCGTTACTAGTGCGTCTTTGTGGAGATGTCCTCGTGCTTCTGCGCACAACCTGAATCGGCGGTAAACGCAGTGGTGTCGTTTTGGAAAGCTGTCCATCATCCTGGTAAAAGGCGGGAATTCCCTTGCCTACTACGAGGGTGGACGGGGCGTGGCTCAGCGGGCGGAGCTTTCAGGTGATTCATAAAGGGAGAACCTTCTACTCTGTGTCTGCAGGAGAGGAAGATAGAACCCGCGCGTCACAGTCAGATACAGATTACGCTCCAGTACATCATCAATTCACCTCCAGGAAGGATTCTAGATTGTTTTCTGCTATGGAATCTATGAGCGCACAGCCTTGCTTTATCTTTCCCAGCCCAAGAGTTAGGGTGGCTTGTCCTTTCCAGAAGCTGAGCTTCAACTGGGGCACCTGCTACGTTTATATTTGTAAGTGCTTCCTTTGAGGTTTAGTTTCTGTAAAATGAGCATCATGGCCTACCCAACCGGTGTATTTTCTACGAGTAAGTCAGTAAGCGTTACCTAGCATGTTTTCATATGCCCCGTTTATATTGTACACTAAGACTACGTGATGGGCCACGGGGGAAACCTCACCAGCAACCTTGTGTGCCTTTGGCAATGTGATCGTTACTAGTGCGTCTTTGTGGAGATGTCCTCGTGCTTCTGCGCACCAACAACGCACGACCTGAATCGGCGGTAAACGCAGTGGTGTCGTTTTGGAAAGCTGTCCATCATCCTGGTAAAAGGCGGGAATTCCTTTGCCTACTACGAGGGTGGACGGGGCGTGGCTCAGCGGGCGGAGCTTACAGGTGATTCATAAAGGGAGAACCAGCTACTCTGTGTCTGCAGGAGAGGAAGATAGAACCCGCGCGTCACAGTCAGATACAGATTACGCTCCAGTACATCATCAATTCACCTCCAGGAAGGATTCTAGATTGTTTTCTGCTATGGAATCTATGAGCGCACAGCCTTGCTTTATCTTTCCCAGCCCAAGAGTTAGGGTGGCTTGTCCTTTCCAGAAGCTGAGCTTCAACTGGGGCACCTGCTACGTTTATATTTGTAAGTGCTTCCTGTTGAGGTTTAGTTTCTGTAAAATGAGCATCATGGCCTACCCAACCGGAGTATTTTCTACGAGTAAGTCAGTAAGCGTTACCTAGCATGTTTTCATATGCCCCGTGTATATTGTACCCTAAGACTAAGTGATGGGCCTCGGGGGAAACGTCTCCAGCAACCTTGTGTGCCTTTGGCAATGTGATCGTTACTAGTGCGTCTTTGTGGAGATGTCCTCGTGCTTCTGCGCACAACCTGAATCGGCGGTAAACGCAGTGGTGTCGTTTTGGAAAGCTGTCCATCATCCTGGTAAAAGGCGGGAATTCCCTTGCCTACTACGAGGGTGGACGGGGCGTGGCTCAGCGGGCGAAGCTTTCAGGTGATTCATAAAGGGAGAACCTTCTACTCTGTGTCTGCAGGAGAGGAAGATAGAACCCGCGCGTCACAGTCAGATACAGATTACGCTCCAGTACATCATCAATTCACCTCCAGGAAGGATTCTAGATTGTTTTCTGCTATGGAATCTATGAGCGCACAGCCTTGCTTTATCTTTCCCAGCCCAAGAGTTAGGGTGGCTTGTCCTTTCCAGAAGCTGAGCTTCAACTGGGGCACCTGCTACGTTTATATTTGTAAGTGCTTCCTGTTGAGGTTTAGTTTCTGTAAAATGAGCATCATGGCCTACCCAACCGGAGTATTTTCTACGAGTAAGTCAGTAAGCGTTACCTAGCATGTTTTCATATGCCCCGTTTATATTGTACACTAAGACTACGTGATGGGCCACGGGGGAAACCTCACCAGCAACCTTGTGTGCCTTTGGCAATGTGATCGTTACTAGTGCGTCTTTGTGGAGATGTCCTCGTGCTTCTGCGCACAACCTGAATCGGCGGTAAACGCAGTGGTGTCGTTTTGGAAAGCTGTCCATCATCCTGGTAAAAGGCGGGAATTCCCTTGCCTACTACGAGGGTGGACGGGGCGTGGCTCAGCGGGCGAAGCTTTCAGGTGATTCATAAAGGGAGAACCTTCTACTCTGTGTCTGCAGGAGAGGAAGATAGAACCCGCGCGTCACAGTCAGATACAGATTACGCTCCAGTACATCATCAATTCACCTCCAGGAAGGATTCTAGATTGTTTTCTGCTATGGAATCTATGAGCGCACAGCCTTGCTTTATCTTTGCCAAGCCCAAGTTAGGGTGGCTTGTCCTTTCCAGAAGCTGAGCTTCAACTGGTGCACCTGCTACGTTTATATTTGTAAGTGCTTCCTTTGAGGTTTAGTTTCTGTAAAATGAGCATCATGGCCTACCCAACCGGTGTTTTTTCTACGAGTAAGTCAGTAAGCGTTACCTAGCATGTTTTCATATGCCCCGTTTATATTGTACACTAAGACTACGTGATGGGCCACGGGGGAAACCTCACCAGCAACCTTGTGTGCCTTTGGCAATGTGATCGTTACTAGTGCGTCTTTGTGGAGATGTCCTCGTGCTTCTGCGCACAACCTGAATCGGCGGTAAACGCAGTGGTGTCGTTTTGGAAAGCTGTCCATCATCCTGGTAAAAGGCGGGAATTCCCTTGCCTACTACGAGGGTGGACGGGGCTTGGCTCAGCGGGCGGAGCTTACAGGTGATTCATAAAGGGAGAACCTTCTACTCTGTGTCTGCAGGAGAGGAAGATAGAACCCGCGCGTCACAGTCAGATACAGATTACGCTCCAGTACATCATCAATTCACCTCCAGGAAGGATTCTAGATTGTTTTCTGCTATGGAATCTATGAGCGCACAGCCTTGCTTTATCTTTCCCAGCCCAAGAGTTAGGGTGGCTTGTCCTTTCCAGAAGCTGAGCTTCAACTGGGGCACCTGCTACGTTTATATTTGTAAGTGCTTCCTGTTGAGGTTTAGTTTCTGTAAAATGAGCATCATGGCCTACCCAACGGAGTATTTTCTACGAGTAAGTCAGTAAGCGTTACCTAGCATGTTTTCATATGCCCCGTTTATATTGTACACTAAGACTACGTGATGGGCCTCGGGGGAAACGTCTCCAGCAACCTTGTGTGCCTTTGGCAATGTGATCGTTACTAGTGCGTCTTTGTGGAGATGTCCTCGTGCTTCTGCGCACAACCTGAATCGGCGGTAAACGCAGTGGTGTCGTTTTGGAAAGCTGTCCATCATCCTGGTAAAAGGCGGGAATTCCCTTGCCTACTACGAGGGTGGACGGGGCGTGGCTCAGCGGGCGGAGCTTTCAGGTGATTCATAAAGGGAGAACCTTCTACTCTGTGTCTGCAGGAGAGGAAGATAGAACCCGCGCGTCACAGTCAGATACAGATTACGCTCCAGTACATCATCAATTCACCTCCAGGAAGGATTCTAGATTGTTTTCTGCTATGGAATCTATGAGCGCACAGCCTTGCTTTATCTTTCCCAGCCCAAGAGTTAGGGTGGCTTGTCCTTTCCAGAAGCTGAGCTTCAACTGGGGCACCTGCTACGTTTATATTTGTAAGTGCTTCCTTTGAGGTTTAGTTTCTGTAAAATGAGCATCATGGCCTACCCAACCGGTGTATTTTCTACGAGTAAGTCAGTAAGCGTTACCTAGCATGTTTTCATATGCCCCGTTTATATTGTACACTAAGACTACGTGATGGGCCACGGGGGAAACCTCACCAGCAACCTTGTGTGCCTTTGGCAATGTGATCGTTACTAGTGCGTCTTTGTGGAGATGTCCTCGTGCTTCTGCGCACCAACAACGCACGACCTGAATCGGCGGTAAACGCAGTGGTGTCGTTTTGGAAAGCTGTCCATCATCCTGGTAAAAGGCGGGAATTCCTTTGCCTACTACGAGGGTGGACGGGGCGTGGCTCAGCGGGCGGAGCTTACAGGTGATTCATAAAGGGAGAACCAGCTACTCTGTGTCTGCAGGAGAGGAAGATAGAACCCGCGCGTCACAGTCAGATACAGATTACGCTCCAGTACATCATCAATTCACCTCCAGGAAGGATTCTAGATTGTTTTCTGCTATGGAATCTATGAGCGCACAGCCTTGCTTTATCTTTCCCAGCCCAAGAGTTAGGGTGGCTTGTCCTTTCCAGAAGCTGAGCTTCAACTGGGGCACCTGCTACGTTTATATTTGTAAGTGCTTCCTGTTGAGGTTTAGTTTCTGTAAAATGAGCATCATGGCCTACCCAACCGGAGTATTTTCTACGAGTAAGTCAGTAAGCGTTACCTAGCATGTTTTCATATGCCCCGTGTATAT
Source organism: Pleurodeles waltl (assembly GCF_031143425.1). Taxonomy (NCBI): domain Eukaryota; kingdom Metazoa; phylum Chordata; class Amphibia; order Caudata; family Salamandridae; genus Pleurodeles; species Pleurodeles waltl. Next base: position 47,338 of record NW_027150072.1, read on the forward strand.
TGTACCCTAAGACTAAGTGATGGGCCTCGGGGGAAACGTCTCCAGCAACCTTGTGTGCCTTTGGCAATGTGATCGTTACTAGTGCGTCTTTGTGGAGATGTCCTCGTGCTTCTGCGCACAACCTGAATCGGCGGTAAACGCAGTGGTGTCGTTTTGGAAAGCCGTCCATCATCCTGGTAAAAGGCGGGAATTCCCTTGCCTACTACGAGGGTGGACGGGGCGTGGCTCAGCGGGCGGAGCTTACAGGTGATTCATAAAGGGAGAACCTTCTACTCTGTGTCTGCAGGAGAGGAAGATAGAACCCGCGCGTCACAGTCAGATACAGATTACGCTCCAGTACATCATCAATTCACCTCCAGGAAGGATTCTAGATTGTTTTCTGCTATGGAATCTATGAGCGCACAGCCTTGCTTTATCTTTCCCAGCCCAAGAGTTAGGGTGGCTTGTCCTTTCCAGAAGCTGAGCTTCAACTGGGGCACCTGCTACGTTTATATTTGTAAGTGCTTCCTGTTGAGGTTTAGTTTCTGTAAAATGAGCATCATGGCCTACCCAACCGGAGTATTTTCTACGAGTAAGTCAGTAAGCGTTACCTAGCATGTTTTCATATGCCCCGTTTATATTGTACACTAAGACTACGTGATGGGCCACGGGGGAAACCTCACCAGCAACCTTGTGTGCCTTTGGCAATGTGATCGTTACTAGTGCGTCTTTGTGGAGATGTCCTCGTGCTTCTGCGCACAACCTGAATCGGCGGTAAACGCAGTGGTGTCGTTTTGGAAAGCTGTCCATCATCCTGGTAAAAGGCGGGAATTCCCTTGCCTACTACGAGGGTGGACGGGGCGTGGCTCAGCGGGCGAAGCTTTCAGGTGATTCATAAAGGGAGAACCTTCTACTCTGTGTCTGCAGGAGAGGAAGATAGAACCCGCGCGTCACAGTCAGATACAGATTACGCTCCAGTACATCATCAATTCACCTCCAGGAAGGATTCTAGATTGTTTTCTGCTATGGAATCTATGAGCGCACAGCCTTGCTTTATCTTTGCCAAGCCCAAGTTAGGGTGGCTTGTCCTTTCCAGAAGCTGAGCTTCAACTGGTGCACCTGCTACGTTTATATTTGTAAGTGCTTCCTTTGAGGTTTAGTTTCTGTAAAATGAGCATCATGGCCTACCCAACCGGTGTTTTTTCTACGAGTAAGTCAGTAAGCGTTACCTAGCATGTTTTCATATGCCCCGTTTATATTGTACACTAAGACTACGTGATGGGCCACGGGGGAAACCTCACCAGCAACCTTGTGTGCCTTTGGCAATGTGATCGTTACTAGTGCGTCTTTGTGGAGATGTCCTCGTGCTTCTGCGCACAACCTGAATCGGCGGTAAACGCAGTGGTGTCGTTTTGGAAAGCTGTCCATCATCCTGGTAAAAGGCGGGAATTCCCTTGCCTACTACGAGGGTGGACGGGGCTTGGCTCAGCGGGCGGAGCTTACAGGTGATTCATAAAGGGAGAACCTTCTACTCTGTGTCTGCAGGAGAGGAAGATAGAACCCGCGCGTCACAGTCAGATACAGATTACGCTCCAGTACATCATCAATTCACCTCCAGGAAGGATTCTAGATTGTTTTCTGCTATGGAATCTATGAGCGCACAGCCTTGCTTTATCTTTCCCAGCCCAAGAGTTAGGGTGGCTTGTCCTTTCCAGAAGCTGAGCTTCAACTGGGGCACCTGCTACGTTTATATTTGTAAGTGCTTCCTGTTGAGGTTTAGTTTCTGTAAAATGAGCATCATGGCCTACCCAACGGAGTATTTTCTACGAGTAAGTCAGTAAGCGTTACCTAGCATGTTTTCATATGCCCCGTTTATATTGTACACTAAGACTACGTGATGGGCCTCGGGGGAAACGTCTCCAGCAACCTTGTGTGCCTTTGGCAATGTGATCGTTACTAGTGCGTCTTTGTGGAGATGTCCTCGTGCTTCTGCGCACAACCTGAATCGGCGGTAAACGCAGTGGTGTCGTTTTGGAAAGCTGTCCATCATCCTGGTAAAAGGCGGGAATTCCCTTGCCTACTACGAGGGTGGACGGGGCGTGGCTCAGCGGGCGGAGCTTTCAGGTGATTCATAAAGGGAGAACCTTCTACTCTGTGTCTGCAGGAGAGGAAGATAGAACCCGCGCGTCACAGTCAGATACAGATTACGCTCCAGTACATCATCAATTCACCTCCAGGAAGGATTCTAGATTGTTTTCTGCTATGGAATCTATGAGCGCACAGCCTTGCTTTATCTTTCCCAGCCCAAGAGTTAGGGTGGCTTGTCCTTTCCAGAAGCTGAGCTTCAACTGGGGCACCTGCTACGTTTATATTTGTAAGTGCTTCCTTTGAGGTTTAGTTTCTGTAAAATGAGCATCATGGCCTACCCAACCGGTGTATTTTCTACGAGTAAGTCAGTAAGCGTTACCTAGCATGTTTTCATATGCCCCGTTTATATTGTACACTAAGACTACGTGATGGGCCACGGGGGAAACCTCACCAGCAACCTTGTGTGCCTTTGGCAATGTGATCGTTACTAGTGCGTCTTTGTGGAGATGTCCTCGTGCTTCTGCGCACCAACAACGCACGACCTGAATCGGCGGTAAACGCAGTGGTGTCGTTTTGGAAAGCTGTCCATCATCCTGGTAAAAGGCGGGAATTCCTTTGCCTACTACGAGGGTGGACGGGGCGTGGCTCAGCGGGCGGAGCTTACAGGTGATTCATAAAGGGAGAACCAGCTACTCTGTGTCTGCAGGAGAGGAAGATAGAACCCGCGCGTCACAGTCAGATACAGATTACGCTCCAGTACATCATCAGTTGACCTCCAGGAAGGATTCTAGATCTTTTTCTGCTATGGAATCTATGAGCGCACAGCCTTGCTTTATCTTTCCCAGCCCAAGAGTTAGGGTGGCTTGTCCTTTCCAGAAGCTGAGCTTCAACTGGGGCACCTGCTACGTTTATATTTGTAAGTGCTTCCTGTTGAGGTTTAGTTTCTGTAAAATGAGCATCATGGCCTACCCAACCGGAGTATTTTCTACGAGTAAGTCAGTAAGCGTTACCTAGCATGTTTTCATATGCCCCGTGTATATTGTACCCTAAGACTAAGTGATGGGCCTCGGGGGAAACGTCTCCAGCAACCTTGTGTGCCTTTGGCAATGTGATCGTTACTAGTGCGTCTTTGTGGAGATGTCCTCGTGCTTCTGCGCACAACCTGAATCGGCGGTAAACGCAGTGGTGTCGTTTTGGAAAGCTGTCCATCATCCTGGTAAAAGGCGGGAATTCCCTTGCCTACTACGAGGGTGGACGGGGCGTGGCTCAGCGGGCGAAGCTTTCAGGTGATTCATAAAGGGAGAACCTTCTACTCTGTGTCTGCAGGAGAGGAAGATAGAACCCGCGCGTCACAGTCAGATACAGATTACGCTCCAGTACATCATCAATTCACCTCCAGGAAGGATTCTAGATTGTTTTCTGCTATGGAATCTATGAGCGCACAGCCTTGCTTTATCTTTCCCAGCCCAAGAGTTAGGGTGGCTTGTCCTTTCCAGAAGCTGAGCTTCAACTGGGGCACCTGCTACGTTTATATTTGTAAGTGCTTCCTGTTGAGGTTTAGTTTCTGTAAAATGAGCATCATGGCCTACCCAACGGAGTATTTTCTACGAGTAAGTCAGTAAGCGTTACCTAGCATGTTTTCATATGCCCCGTTTATATTGTACACTAAGACTACGTGATGGGCCTCGGGGGAAACGTCTCCAGCAACCTTGTGTGCCTTTGGCAATGTGATCGTTACTAGTGCGTCTTTGTGGAGATGTCCTCGTGCTTCTGCGCACAACCTGAATCGGCGGTAAACGCAGTGGTGTCGTTTTGGAAAGCTGTCCATCATCCTGGTAAAAGGCGGGAATTCCCTTGCCTACTACGAGGGTGGACGGGGCGTGGCTCAGCGGGCGGAGCTTTCAGGTGATTCATAAAGGGAGAACCTTCTACTCTGTGTCTGCAGGAGAGGAAGATAGAACCCGCGCGTCACAGTCAGATACAGATTACGCTCCAGTACATCATCAATTCACCTCCAGGAAGGATTCTAGATTGTTTTCTGCTATGGAATCTATGAGCGCACAGCCTTGCTTTATCTTTCCCAGCCCAAGAGTTAGGGTGGCTTGTCCTTTCCAGAAGCTGAGCTTCAACTGGGGCACCTGCTACGTTTATATTTGTAAGTGCTTCCTGTTGAGGTTTAGTTTCTGTAAAATGAGCATCATGGCCTACCCAACCGGAGTATTTTCTACGAGTAAGTCAGTAAGCGTTACCTAGCATGTTTTCATATGCCCCGTGTATATTGTACACTAAGACTACGTGATGGGCCACGGGGGAAACCTCACCAGCAACCTTGTGTGCCTTTGGCAATGTGATCGTTACTAGTGCGTCTTTGTGGAGATGTCCTCGTGCTTCTGCGCACCAACAACGCACGACCTGAATCGGCGGTAAACGCAGTGGTGTCGTTTTGGAAAGCTGTCCATCATCCTGGTAAAAGGCGGGAATTCCTTTGCCTACTACGAGGGTGGACGGGGCGTGGCTCAGCGGGCGGAGCTTACAGGTGATTCATAAAGGGAGAACCAGCTACTCTGTGTCTGCAGGAGAGGAAGATAGAACCCGCGCGTCACAGTCAGATACAGATTACGCTCCAGTACATCATCAGTTGACCTCCAGGAAGGATTCTAGATCTTTTTCTGCTATGGAATCTATGAGCGCACAGCCTTGCTTTATCTTTCCCAGCCCAAGAGTTAGGGTGGCTTGTCCTTTCCAGAAGCTGAGCTTCAACTGGGGCACCTGCTACGTTTATATTTGTAAGTGCTTCCTGTTGAGGTTTAGTTTCTGTAAAATGAGCATCATGGCCTACCCAACGGAGTATTTTCTACGAGTAAGTCAGTAAGCGTTACCTAGCATGTTTTCATATGCCCCGTTTATATTGTACACTAAGACTACGTGATGGGCCTCGGGGGAAACGTCTCCAGCAACCTTGTGTGCCTTTGGCAATGTGATCGTTACTAGTGCGTCTTTGTGGAGATGTCCTCGTGCTTCTGCGCACAACCTGAATCGGCGGTAAACGCAGTGGTGTCGTTTTGGAAAGCTGTCCATCATCCTGGTAAAAGGCGGGAATTCCCTTGCCTACTACGAGGGTGGACGGGGCGTGGCTCAGCGGGCGGAGCTTTCAGGTGATTCATAAAGGGAGAACCTTCTACTCTGTGTCTGCAGGAGAGGAAGATAGAACCCGCGCGTCACAGTCAGATACAGATTACGCTCCAGTACATCATCAATTCACCTCCAGGAAGGATTCTAGATTGTTTTCTGCTATGGAATCTATGAGCGCACAGCCTTGCTTTATCTTTCCCAGCCCAAGAGTTAGGGTGGCTTGTCCTTTCCAGAAGCTGAGCTTCAACTGGGGCACCTGCTACGTTTATATTTGTAAGTGCTTCCTTTGAGGTTTAGTTTCTGTAAAATGAGCATCATGGCCTACCCAACCGGTGTATTTTCTACGAGTAAGTCAGTAAGCGTTACCTAGCATGTTTTCATATGCCCCGTTTATATTGTACACTAAGACTACGTGATGGGCCACGGGGGAAACCTCACCAGCAACCTTGTGTGCCTTTGGCAATGTGATCGTTACTAGTGCGTCTTTGTGGAGATGTCCTCGTGCTTCTGCGCACCAACAACACACGACCTGAATCGGCGGTAAACGCAGTGGTGTCGTTTTGGAAAGCTGTCCATCATCCTGGTAAAAGGCGGGAATTCCTTTGCCTACTACGAGGGTGGACGGGGCGTGGCTCAGCGGGCGGAGCTTACAGGTGATTCATAAAGGGAGAACCAGCTACTCTGTGTCTGCAGGAGAGGAAGATAGAACCCGCGCGTCACAGTCAGATACAGATTACGCTCCAGTACATCATCAATTCACCTCCAGGAAGGATTCTAGATTGTTTTCTGCTATGGAATCTATGAGCGCACAGCCTTGCTTTATCTTTCCCAGCCCAAGAGTTAGGGTGGCTTGTCCTTTCCAGAAGCTGAGCTTCAACTGGGGCACCTGCTACGTTTATATTTGTAAGTGCTTCCTGTTGAGGTTTAGTTTCTGTAAAATGAGCATCATGGCCTACCCAACCGGAGTATTTTCTACGAGTAAGTCAGTAAGCGTTACCTAGCATGTTTTCATATGCCCCGTGTATATTGTACCCTAAGACTAAGTGATGGGCCTCGGGGGAAACGTCTCCAGCAACCTTGTGTGCCTTTGGCAATGTGATCGTTACTAGTGCGTCTTTGTGGAGATGTCCTCGTGCTTCTGCGCACAACCTGAATCGGCGGTAAACGCAGTGGTGTCGTTTTGGAAAGCCGTCCATCATCCTGGTAAAAGGCGGGAATTCCCTTGCCTACTACGAGGGTGGACGGGGCGTGGCTCAGCGGGCGGAGCTTACAGGTGATTCATAAAGGGAGAACCTTCTACTCTGTGTCTGCAGGAGAGGAAGATAGAACCCGCGCGTCACAGTCAGATACAGATTACGCTCCAGTACATCATCAATTCACCTCCAGGAAGGATTCTAGATTGTTTTCTGCTATGGAATCTATGAGCGCACAGCCTTGCTTTATCTTTCCCAGCCCAAGAGTTAGGGTGGCTTGTCCTTTCCAGAAGCTGAGCTTCAACTGGGGCACCTGCTACGTTTATATTTGTAAGTGCTTCCTGTTGAGGTTTAGTTTCTGTAAAATGAGCATCATGGCCTACCCAACCGGAGTATTTTCTACGAGTAAGTCAGTAAGCGTTACCTAGCATGTTTTCATATGCCCCGTTTATATTGTACACTAAGACTACGTGATGGGCCACGGGGGAAACCTCACCAGCAACCTTGTGTGCCTTTGGCAATGTGATCGTTACTAGTGCGTCTTTGTGGAGATGTCCTCGTGCTTCTGCGCACAACCTGAATCGGCGGTAAACGCAGTGGTGTCGTTTTGGAAAGCTGTCCATCATCCTGGTAAAAGGCGGGAATTCCCTTGCCTACTACGAGGGTGGACGGGGCGTGGCTCAGCGGGCGAAGCTTTCAGGTGATTCATAAAGGGAGAACCTTCTACTCTGTGTCTGCAGGAGAGGAAGATAGAACCCGCGCGTCACAGTCAGATACAGATTACGCTCCAGTACATCATCAATTCACCTCCAGGAAGGATTCTAGATTGTTTTCTGCTATGGAATCTATGAGCGCACAGCCTTGCTTTATCTTTGCCAAGCCCAAGTTAGGGTGGCTTGTCCTTTCCAGAAGCTGAGCTTCAACTGGTGCACCTGCTACGTTTATATTTGTAAGTGCTTCCTTTGAGGTTTAGTTTCTGTAAAATGAGCATCATGGCCTACCCAACCGGTGTTTTTTCTACGAGTAAGTCAGTAAGCGTTACCTAGCATGTTTTCATATGCCCCGTTTATATTGTACACTAAGACTACGTGATGGGCCACGGGGGAAACCTCACCAGCAACCTTGTGTGCCTTTGGCAATGTGATCGTTACTAGTGCGTCTTTGTGGAGATGTCCTCGTGCTTCTGCGCACAACCTGAATCGGCGGTAAACGCAGTGGTGTCGTTTTGGAAAGCTGTCCATCATCCTGGTAAAAGGCGGGAATTCCCTTGCCTACTACGAGGGTGGACGGGGCGTGGCTCAGCGGGCGAAGCTTTCAGGTGATTCATAAAGGGAGAACCTTCTACTCTGTGTCTGCAGGAGAGGAAGATAGAACCCGCGCGTCACAGTCAGATACAGATTACGCTCCAGTACATCATCAATTCACCTCCAGGAAGGATTCTAGATTGTTTTCTGCTATGGAATCTATGAGCGCACAGCCTTGCTTTATCTTTCCCAGCCCAAGAGTTAGGGTGGCTTGTCCTTTCCAGAAGCTGAGCTTCAACTGGGGCACCTGCTACGTTTATATTTGTAAGTGCTTCCTGTTGAGGTTTAGTTTCTGTAAAATGAGCATCATGGCCTACCCAACGGAGTATTTTCTACGAGTAAGTCAGTAAGCGTTACCTAGCATGTTTTCATATGCCCCGTTTATATTGTACACTAAGACTACGTGATGGGCCTCGGGGGAAACGTCTCCAGCAACCTTGTGTGCCTTTGGCAATGTGATCGTTACTAGTGCGTCTTTGTGGAGATGTCCTCGTGCTTCTGCGCACAACCTGAATCGGCGGTAAACGCAGTGGTGTCGTTTTGGAAAGCTGTCCATCATCCTGGTAAAAGGCGGGAATTCCCTTGCCTACTACGAGGGTGGACGGGGCGTGGCTCAGCGGGCGGAGCTTTTAGGTGATTCATAAAGGGAGAACCTTCTACTCTGTGTCTGCAGGAGAGGAAGATAGAACCCGCGCGTCACAGTCAGATACAGATTACGCTCCAGTACATCATCAATTCACCTCCAGGAAGGATTCTAGATTGTTTTCTGCTATGGAATCTATGAGCGCACAGCCTTGCTTTATCTTTCCCAGCCCAAGAGTTAGGGTGGCTTGTCCTTTCCAGAAGCTGAGCTTCAACTGGGGCACCTGCTACGTTTATATTTGTAAGTGCTTCCTTTGAGGTTTAGTTTCTGTAAAATGAGCATCATGGCCTACCCAACCGGTGTATTTTCTACGAGTAAGTCAGTAAGCGTTACCTAGCATGTTTTCATATGCCCCGTTTATATTGTACACTAAGACTACGTGATGGGCCACGGGGGAAACCTCACCAGCAACCTTGTGTGCCTTTGGCAATGTGATCGTTACTAGTGCGTCTTTGTGGAGATGTCCTCGTGCTTCTGCGCACCAACAACGCACGACCTGAATCGGCGGTAAACGCAGTGGTGTCGTTTTGGAAAGCTGTCCATCATCCTGGTAAAAGGCGGGAATTCCTTTGCCTACTACGAGGGTGGACGGGGCGTGGCTCAGCGGGCGGAGCTTACAGGTGATTCATAAAGGGAGAACCAGCTACTCTGTGTCTGCAGGAGAGGAAGATAGAACCCGCGCGTCACAGTCAGATACAGATTACGCTCCAGTACATCATCAATTCACCTCCAGGAAGGATTCTAGATTGTTTTCTGCTATGGAATCTATGAGCGCACAGCCTTGCTTTATCTTTCCCAGCCCAAGAGTTAGGGTGGCTTGTCCTTTCCAGAAGCTGAGCTTCAACTGGGGCACCTGCTACGTTTATATTTGTAAGTGCTTCCTGTTGAGGTTTAGTTTCTGTAAAATGAGCATCATGGCCTACCCAACCGGAGTATTTTCTACGAGTAAGTCAGTAAGCGTTACCTAGCATGTTTTCATATGCCCCGTGTATATTGTACCCTAAGACTAAGTGATGGGCCTCGGGGGAAACGTCTCCAGCAACCTTGTGTGCCTTTGGCAATGTGATCGTTACTAGTGCGTCTTTGTGGAGATGTCCTCGTGCTTCTGCGCACAACCTGAATCGGCGGTAAACGCAGTGGTGTCGTTTTGGAAAGCCGTCCATCATCCTGGTAAAAGGCGGGAATTCCCTTGCCTACTACGAGGGTGGACGGGGCGTGGCTCAGCGGGCGGAGCTTACAGGTGATTCATAAAGGGAGAACCTTCTACTCTGTGTCTGCAGGAGAGGAAGATAGAACCCGCGCGTCACAGTCAGATACAGATTACGCTCCAGTACATCATCAATTCACCTCCAGGAAGGATTCTAGATTGTTTTCTGCTATGGAATCTATGAGCGCACAGCCTTGCTTTATCTTTCCCAGCCCAAGAGTTAGGGTGGCTTGTCCTTTCCAGAAGCTGAGCTTCAACTGGGGCACCTGCTACGTTTATATTTGTAAGTGCTTCCTGTTGAGGTTTAGTTTCTGTAAAATGAGCATCATGGCCTACCCAACCGGAGTATTTTCTACGAGTAAGTCAGTAAGCGTTACCTAGCATGTTTTCATATGCCCCGTTTATATTGTACACTAAGACTACGTGATGGGCCACGGGGGAAACCTCACCAGCAACCTTGTGTGCCTTTGGCAATGTGATCGTTACTAGTGCGTCTTTGTGGAGATGTCCTCGTGCTTCTGCGCACAACCTGAATCGGCGGTAAACGCAGTGGTGTCGTTTTGGAAAGCTGTCCATCATCCTGGTAAAAGGCGGGAATTCCCTTGCCTACTACGAGGGTGGACGGGGCGTGGCTCAGCGGGCGAAGCTTTCAGGTGATTCATAAAGGGAGAACCTTCTACTCTGTGTCTGCAGGAGAGGAAGATAGAACCCGCGCGTCACAGTCAGATACAGATTACGCTCCAGTACATCATCAATTCACCTCCAGGAAGGATTCTAGATTGTTTTCTGCTATGGAATCTATGAGCGCACAGCCTTGCTTTATCTTTGCCAAGCCCAAGTTAGGGTGGCTTGTCCTTTCCAGAAGCTGAGCTTCAACTGGTGCACCTGCTACGTTTATATTTGTAAGTGCTTCCTTTGAGGTTTAGTTTCTGTAAAATGAGCATCATGGCCTACCCAACCGGTGTTTTTTCTACGAGTAAGTCAGTAAGCGTTACCTAGCATGTTTTCATATGCCCCGTTTATATTGTACACTAAGACTACGTGATGGGCCACGGGGGAAACCTCACCAGCAACCTTGTGTGCCTTTGGCAATGTGATCGTTACTAGTGCGTCTTTGTGGAGATGTCCTCGTGCTTCTGCGCACAACCTGAATCGGCGGTAAACGCAGTGGTGTCGTTTTGGAAAGCTGTCCATCATCCTGGTAAAAGGCGGGAATTCCCTTGCCTACTACGAGGGTGGACGGGGCTTGGCTCAGCGGGCGGAGCTTACAGGTGATTCATAAAGGGAGAACCTTCTACTCTGTGTCTGCAGGAGAGGAAGATAGAACCCGCGCGTCACAGTCAGATACAGATTACGCTCCAGTACATCATCAATTCACCTCCAGGAAGGATTCTAGATTGTTTTCTGCTATGGAATCTATGAGCGCACAGCCTTGCTTTATCTTTCCCAGCCCAAGAGTTAGGGTGGCTTGTCCTTTCCAGAAGCTGAGCTTCAACTGGGGCACCTGCTACGTTTATATTTGTAAGTGCTTCCTGTTGAGGTTTAGTTTCTGTAAAATGAGCATCATGGCCTACCCAACGGAGTATTTTCTACGAGTAAGTCAGTAAGCGTTACCTAGCATGTTTTCATATGCCCCGTTTATATTGTACACTAAGACTACGTGATGGGCCTCGGGGGAAACGTCTCCAGCAACCTTGTGTGCCTTTGGCAATGTGATCGTTACTAGTGCGTCTTTGTGGAGATGTCCTCGTGCTTCTGCGCACAACCTGAATCGGCGGTAAACGCAGTGGTGTCGTTTTGGAAAGCTGTCCATCATCCTGGTAAAAGGCGGGAATTCCCTTGCCTACTACGAGGGTGGACGGGGCGTGGCTCAGCGGGCGGAGCTTTCAGGTGATTCATAAAGGGAGAACCTTCTACTCTGTGTCTGCAGGAGAGGAAGATAGAACCCGCGCGTCACAGTCAGATACAGATTACGCTCCAGTACATCATCAATTCACCTCCAGGAAGGATTCTAGATTGTTTTCTGCTATGGAATCTATGAGCGCACAGCCTTGCTTTATCTTTCCCAGCCCAAGAGTTAGGGTGGCTTGTCCTTTCCAGAAGCTGAGCTTCAACTGGGGCACCTGCTACGTTTATATTTGTAAGTGCTTCCTTTGAGGTTTAGTTTCTGTAAAATGAGCATCATGGCCTACCCAACCGGTGTATTTTCTACGAGTAAGTCAGTAAGCGTTACCTAGCATGTTTTCATATGCCCCGTTTATATTGTACACTAAGACTACGTGATGGGCCACGGGGGAAACCTCACCAGCAACCTTGTGTGCCTTTGGCAATGTGATCGTTACTAGTGCGTCTTTGTGGAGATGTCCTCGTGCTTCTGCGCACAACCTGAATCGGCGGTAAACGCAGTGGTGTCGTTTTGGAAAGCTGTCCATCATCCTGGTAAAAGGCGGGAATTCCCTTGCCTACTACGAGGGTGGACGGGGCGTGGCTCAGCGGGCGAAGCTTTCAGGTGATTCATAAAGGGAGAACCTTCTACTCTGTGTCTGCAGGAGAGGAAGATAGAACCCGCGCGTCACAGTCAGATACAGATTACGCTCCAGTACATCATCAATTCACCTCCAGGAAGGATTCTAGATTGTTTTCTGCTATGGAATCTATGAGCGCACAGCCTTGCTTTATCTTTGCCAAGCCCAAGTTAGGGTGGCTTGTCCTTTCCAGAAGCTGAGCTTCAACTGGTGCACCTGCTACGTTTATATTTGTAAGTGCTTCCTTTGAGGTTTAGTTTCTGTAAAATGAGCATCATGGCCTACCCAACCGGTGTTTTTTCTACGAGTAAGTCAGTAAGCGTTACCTAGCATGTTTTCATATGCCCCGTTTATATTGTACACTAAGACTACGTGATGGGCCACGGGGGAAACCTCACCAGCAACCTTGTGTGCCTTTGGCAATGTGATCGTTACTAGTGCGTCTTTGTGGAGATGTCCTCGTGCTTCTGCGCACAACCTGAATCGGCGGTAAACGCAGTGGTGTCGTTTTGGAAAGCTGTCCATCATCCTGGTAAAAGGCGGGAATTCCCTTGCCTACTACGAGGGTGGACGGGGCTTGGCTCAGCGGGCGGAGCTTACAGGTGATTCATAAAGGGAGAACCTTCTACTCTGTGTCTGCAGGAGAGGAAGATAGAACCCGCGCGTCACAGTCAGATACAGATTACGCTCCAGTACATCATCAATTCACCTCCAGGAAGGATTCTAGATTGTTTTCTGCTATGGAATCTATGAGCGCACAGCCTTGCTTTATCTTTCCCAGCCCAAGAGTTAGGGTGGCTTGTCCTTTCCAGAAGCTGAGCTTCAACTGGGGCACCTGCTACGTTTATATTTGTAAGTGCTTCCTGTTGAGGTTTAGTTTCTGTAAAATGAGCATCATGGCCTACCCAACGGAGTATTTTCTACGAGTAAGTCAGTAAGCGTTACCTAGCATGTTTTCATATGCCCCGTTTATATTGTACACTAAGACTACGTGATGGGCCTCGGGGGAAACGTCTCCAGCAACCTTGTGTGCCTTTGGCAATGTGATCGTTACTAGTGCGTCTTTGTGGAGATGTCCTCGTGCTTCTGCGCACAACCTGAATCGGCGGTAAACGCAGTGGTGTCGTTTTGGAAAGCTGTCCATCATCCTGGTAAAAGGCGGGAATTCCCTTGCCTACTACGAGGGTGGACGGGGCGTGGCTCAGCGGGCGGAGCTTTCAGGTGATTCATAAAGGGAGAACCTTCTACTCTGTGTCTGCAGGAGAGGAAGATAGAACCCGCGCGTCACAGTCAGATACAGATTACGCTCCAGTACATCATCAATTCACCTCCAGGAAGGATTCTAGATTGTTTTCTGCTATGGAATCTATGAGCGCACAGCCTTGCTTTATCTTTCCCAGCCCAAGAGTTAGGGTGGCTTGTCCTTTCCAGAAGCTGAGCTTCAACTGGGGCACCTGCTACGTTTATATTTGTAAGTGCTTCCTTTGAGGTTTAGTTTCTGTAAAATGAGCATCATGGCCTACCCAACCGGTGTATTTTCTACGAGTAAGTCAGTAAGCGTTACCTAGCATGTTTTCATATGCCCCGTTTATATTGTACACTAAGACTACGTGATGGGCCACGGGGGAAACCTCACCAGCAACCTTGTGTGCCTTTGGCAATGTGATCGTTACTAGTGCGTCTTTGTGGAGATGTCCTCGTGCTTCTGCGCACCAACAACGCACGACCTGAATCGGCGGTAAACGCAGTGGTGTCGTTTTGGAAAGCTGTCCATCATCCTGGTAAAAGGCGGGAATTCCTTTGCCTACTACGAGGGTGGACGGGGCGTGGCTCAGCGGGCGGAGCTTACAGGTGATTCATAAAGGGAGAACCAGCTACTCTGTGTCTGCAGGAGAGGAAGATAGAACCCGCGCGTCACAGTCAGATACAGATTACGCTCCAGTACATCATCAGTTGACCTCCAGGAAGGATTCTAGATCTTTTTCTGCTATGGAATCTATGAGCGCACAGCCTTGCTTTATCTTTCCCAGCCCAAGAGTTAGGGTGGCTTGTCCTTTCCAGAAGCTGAGCTTCAACTGGGGCACCTGCTACGTTTATATTTGTAAGTGCTTCCTGTTGAGGTTTAGTTTCTGTAAAATGAGCATCATGGCCTACCCAACCGGAGTATTTTCTACGAGTAAGTCAGTAAGCGTTACCTAGCATGTTTTCATATGCCCCGTGTATATTGTACCCTAAGACTAAGTGATGGGCCTCGGGGGAAACGTCTCCAGCAACCTTGTGTGCCTTTGGCAATGTGATCGTTACTAGTGCGTCTTTGTGGAGATGTCCTCGTGCTTCTGCGCACAACCTGAATCGGCGGTAAACGCAGTGGTGTCGTTTTGGAAAGCTGTCCATCATCCTGGTAAAAGGCGGGAATTCCCTTGCCTACTACGAGGGTGGACGGGGCGTGGCTCAGCGGGCGAAGCTTTCAGGTGATTCATAAAGGGAGAACCTTCTACTCTGTGTCTGCAGGAGAGGAAGATAGAACCCGCGCGTCACAGTCAGATACAGATTACGCTCCAGTACATCATCAATTCACCTCCAGGAAGGATTCTAGATTGTTTTCTGCTATGGAATCTATGAGCGCACAGCCTTGCTTTATCTTTCCCAGCCCAAGAGTTAGGGTGGCTTGTCCTTTCCAGAAGCTGAGCTTCAACTGGGGCACCTGCTACGTTTATATTTGTAAGTGCTTCCTGTTGAGGTTTAGTTTCTGTAAAATGAGCATCATGGCCTACCCAACGGAGTATTTTCTACGAGTAAGTCAGTAAGCGTTACCTAGCATGTTTTCATATGCCCCGTTTATATTGTACACTAAGACTACGTGATGGGCCTCGGGGGAAACGTCTCCAGCAACCTTGTGTGCCTTTGGCAATGTGATCGTTACTAGTGCGTCTTTGTGGAGATGTCCTCGTGCTTCTGCGCACAACCTGAATCGGCGGTAAACGCAGTGGTGTCGTTTTGGAAAGCTGTCCATCATCCTGGTAAAAGGCGGGAATTCCCTTGCCTACTACGAGGGTGGACGGGGCGTGGCTCAGCGGGCGGAGCTTTCAGGTGATTCATAAAGGGAGAACCTTCTACTCTGTGTCTGCAGGAGAGGAAGATAGAACCCGCGCGTCACAGTCAGATACAGATTACGCTCCAGTACATCATCAATTCACCTCCAGGAAGGATTCTAGATTGTTTTCTGCTATGGAATCTATGAGCGCACAGCCTTGCTTTATCTTTCCCAGCCCAAGAGTTAGGGTGGCTTGTCCTTTCCAGAAGCTGAGCTTCAACTGGGGCACCTGCTACGTTTATATTTGTAAGTGCTTCCTGTTGAGGTTTAGTTTCTGTAAAATGAGCATCATGGCCTACCCAACCGGAGTATTTTCTACGAGTAAGTCAGTAAGCGTTACCTAGCATGTTTTCATATGCCCCGTGTATATTGTACACTAAGACTACGTGATGGGCCACGGGGGAAACCTCACCAGCAACCTTGTGTGCCTTTGGCAATGTGATCGTTACTAGTGCGTCTTTGTGGAGATGTCCTCGTGCTTCTGCGCACCAACAACGCACGACCTGAATCGGCGGTAAACGCAGTGGTGTCGTTTTGGAAAGCTGTCCATCATCCTGGTAAAAGGCGGGAATTCCTTTGCCTACTACGAGGGTGGACGGGGCGTGGCTCAGCGGGCGGAGCTTACAGGTGATTCATAAAGGGAGAACCAGCTACTCTGTGTCTGCAGGAGAGGAAGATAGAACCCGCGCGTCACAGTCAGATACAGATTACGCTCCAGTACATCATCAGTTGACCTCCAGGAAGGATTCTAGATCTTTTTCTGCTATGGAATCTATGAGCGCACAGCCTTGCTTTATCTTTCCCAGCCCAAGAGTTAGGGTGGCTTGTCCTTTCCAGAAGCTGAGCTTCAACTGGGGCACCTGCTACGTTTATATTTGTAAGTGCTTCCTGTTGAGGTTTAGTTTCTGTAAAATGAGCATCATGGCCTACCCAACGGAGTATTTTCTACGAGTAAGTCAGTAAGCGTTACCTAGCATGTTTTCATATGCCCCGTTTATATTGTACACTAAGACTACGTGATGGGCCTCGGGGGAAACGTCTCCAGCAACCTTGTGTGCCTTTGGCAATGTGATCGTTACTAGTGCGTCTTTGTGGAGATGTCCTCGTGCTTCTGCGCACAACCTGAATCGGCGGTAAACGCAGTGGTGTCGTTTTGGAAAGCTGTCCATCATCCTGGTAAAAGGCGGGAATTCCCTTGCCTACTACGAGGGTGGACGGGGCGTGGCTCAGCGGGCGGAGCTTTCAGGTGATTCATAAAGGGAGAACCTTCTACTCTGTGTCTGCAGGAGAGGAAGATAGAACCCGCGCGTCACAGTCAGATACAGATTACGCTCCAGTACATCATCAATTCACCTCCAGGAAGGATTCTAGATTGTTTTCTGCTATGGAATCTATGAGCGCACAGCCTTGCTTTATCTTTCCCAGCCCAAGAGTTAGGGTGGCTTGTCCTTTCCAGAAGCTGAGCTTCAACTGGGGCACCTGCTACGTTTATATTTGTAAGTGCTTCCTTTGAGGTTTAGTTTCTGTAAAATGAGCATCATGGCCTACCCAACCGGTGTATTTTCTACGAGTAAGTCAGTAAGCGTTACCTAGCATGTTTTCATATGCCCCGTTTATATTGTACACTAAGACTACGTGATGGGCCACGGGGGAAACCTCACCAGCAACCTTGTGTGCCTTTGGCAATGTGATCGTTACTAGTGCGTCTTTGTGGAGATGTCCTCGTGCTTCTGCGCACCAACAACACACGACCTGAATCGGCGGTAAACGCAGTGGTGTCGTTTTGGAAAGCTGTCCATCATCCTGGTAAAAGGCGGGAATTCCTTTGCCTACTACGAGGGTGGACGGGGCGTGGCTCAGCGGGCGGAGCTTACAGGTGATTCATAAAGGGAGAACCAGCTACTCTGTGTCTGCAGGAGAGGAAGATAGAACCCGCGCGTCACAGTCAGATACAGATTACGCTCCAGTACATCATCAATTCACCTCCAGGAAGGATTCTAGATTGTTTTCTGCTATGGAATCTATGAGCGCACAGCCTTGCTTTATCTTTCCCAGCCCAAGAGTTAGGGTGGCTTGTCCTTTCCAGAAGCTGAGCTTCAACTGGGGCACCTGCTACGTTTATATTTGTAAGTGCTTCCTGTTGAGGTTTAGTTTCTGTAAAATGAGCATCATGGCCTACCCAACCGGAGTATTTTCTACGAGTAAGTCAGTAAGCGTTACCTAGCATGTTTTCATATGCCCCGTGTATATTGTACCCTAAGACTAAGTGATGGGCCTCGGGGGAAACGTCTCCAGCAACCTTGTGTGCCTTTGGCAATGTGATCGTTACTAGTGCGTCTTTGTGGAGATGTCCTCGTGCTTCTGCGCACAACCTGAATCGGCGGTAAACGCAGTGGTGTCGTTTTGGAAAGCCGTCCATCATCCTGGTAAAAGGCGGGAATTCCCTTGCCTACTACGAGGGTGGACGGGGCGTGGCTCAGCGGGCGGAGCTTACAGGTGATTCATAAAGGGAGAACCTTCTACTCTGTGTCTGCAGGAGAGGAAGATAGAACCCGCGCGTCACAGTCAGATACAGATTACGCTCCAGTACATCATCAATTCACCTCCAGGAAGGATTCTAGATTGTTTTCTGCTATGGAATCTATGAGCGCACAGCCTTGCTTTATCTTTCCCAGCCCAAGAGTTAGGGTGGCTTGTCCTTTCCAGAAGCTGAGCTTCAACTGGGGCACCTGCTACGTTTATATTTGTAAGTGCTTCCTGTTGAGGTTTAGTTTCTGTAAAATGAGCATCATGGCCTACCCAACCGGAGTATTTTCTACGAGTAAGTCAGTAAGCGTTACCTAGCATGTTTTCATATGCCCCGTTTATATTGTACACTAAGACTACGTGATGGGCCACGGGGGAAACCTCACCAGCAACCTTGTGTGCCTTTGGCAATGTGATCGTTACTAGTGCGTCTTTGTGGAGATGTCCTCGTGCTTCTGCGCACAACCTGAATCGGCGGTAAACGCAGTGGTGTCGTTTTGGAAAGCTGTCCATCATCCTGGTAAAAGGCGGGAATTCCCTTGCCTACTACGAGGGTGGACGGGGCGTGGCTCAGCGGGCGAAGCTTTCAGGTGATTCATAAAGGGAGAACCTTCTACTCTGTGTCTGCAGGAGAGGAAGATAGAACCCGCGCGTCACAGTCAGATACAGATTACGCTCCAGTACATCATCAATTCACCTCCAGGAAGGATTCTAGATTGTTTTCTGCTATGGAATCTATGAGCGCACAGCCTTGCTTTATCTTTGCCAAGCCCAAGTTAGGGTGGCTTGTCCTTTCCAGAAGCTGAGCTTCAACTGGTGCACCTGCTACGTTTATATTTGTAAGTGCTTCCTTTGAGGTTTAGTTTCTGTAAAATGAGCATCATGGCCTACCCAACCGGTGTTTTTTCTACGAGTAAGTCAGTAAGCGTTACCTAGCATGTTTTCATATGCCCCGTTTATATTGTACACTAAGACTACGTGATGGGCCACGGGGGAAACCTCACCAGCAACCTTGTGTGCCTTTGGCAATGTGATCGTTACTAGTGCGTCTTTGTGGAGATGTCCTCGTGCTTCTGCGCACAACCTGAATCGGCGGTAAACGCAGTGGTGTCGTTTTGGAAAGCTGTCCATCATCCTGGTAAAAGGCGGGAATTCCCTTGCCTACTACGAGGGTGGACGGGGCGTGGCTCAGCGGGCGAAGCTTTCAGGTGATTCATAAAGGGAGAACCTTCTACTCTGTGTCTGCAGGAGAGGAAGATAGAACCCGCGCGTCACAGTCAGATACAGATTACGCTCCAGTACATCATCAATTCACCTCCAGGAAGGATTCTAGATTGTTTTCTGCTATGGAATCTATGAGCGCACAGCCTTGCTTTATCTTTCCCAGCCCAAGAGTTAGGGTGGCTTGTCCTTTCCAGAAGCTGAGCTTCAACTGGGGCACCTGCTACGTTTATATTTGTAAGTGCTTCCTGTTGAGGTTTAGTTTCTGTAAAATGAGCATCATGGCCTACCCAACGGAGTATTTTCTACGAGTAAGTCAGTAAGCGTTACCTAGCATGTTTTCATATGCCCCGTTTATATTGTACACTAAGACTACGTGATGGGCCTCGGGGGAAACGTCTCCAGCAACCTTGTGTGCCTTTGGCAATGTGATCGTTACTAGTGCGTCTTTGTGGAGATGTCCTCGTGCTTCTGCGCACAACCTGAATCGGCGGTAAACGCAGTGGTGTCGTTTTGGAAAGCTGTCCATCATCCTGGTAAAAGGCGGGAATTCCCTTGCCTACTACGAGGGTGGACGGGGCGTGGCTCAGCGGGCGGAGCTTTTAGGTGATTCATAAAGGGAGAACCTTCTACTCTGTGTCTGCAGGAGAGGAAGATAGAACCCGCGCGTCACAGTCAGATACAGATTACGCTCCAGTACATCATCAATTCACCTCCAGGAAGGATTCTAGATTGTTTTCTGCTATGGAATCTATGAGCGCACAGCCTTGCTTTATCTTTCCCAGCCCAAGAGTTAGGGTGGCTTGTCCTTTCCAGAAGCTGAGCTTCAACTGGGGCACCTGCTACGTTTATATTTGTAAGTGCTTCCTTTGAGGTTTAGTTTCTGTAAAATGAGCATCATGGCCTACCCAACCGGTGTATTTTCTACGAGTAAGTCAGTAAGCGTTACCTAGCATGTTTTCATATGCCCCGTTTATATTGTACACTAAGACTACGTGATGGGCCACGGGGGAAACCTCACCAGCAACCTTGTGTGCCTTTGGCAATGTGATCGTTACTAGTGCGTCTTTGTGGAGATGTCCTCGTGCTTCTGCGCACCAACAACGCACGACCTGAATCGGCGGTAAACGCAGTGGTGTCGTTTTGGAAAGCTGTCCATCATCCTGGTAAAAGGCGGGAATTCCTTTGCCTACTACGAGGGTGGACGGGGCGTGGCTCAGCGGGCGGAGCTTACAGGTGATTCATAAAGGGAGAACCAGCTACTCTGTGTCTGCAGGAGAGGAAGATAGAACCCGCGCGTCACAGTCAGATACAGATTACGCTCCAGTACATCATCAATTCACCTCCAGGAAGGATTCTAGATTGTTTTCTGCTATGGAATCTATGAGCGCACAGCCTTGCTTTATCTTTCCCAGCCCAAGAGTTAGGGTGGCTTGTCCTTTCCAGAAGCTGAGCTTCAACTGGGGCACCTGCTACGTTTATATTTGTAAGTGCTTCCTGTTGAGGTTTAGTTTCTGTAAAATGAGCATCATGGCCTACCCAACCGGAGTATTTTCTACGAGTAAGTCAGTAAGCGTTACCTAGCATGTTTTCATATGCCCCGTGTATATTGTACCCTAAGACTAAGTGATGGGCCTCGGGGGAAACGTCTCCAGCAACCTTGTGTGCCTTTGGCAATGTGATCGTTACTAGTGCGTCTTTGTGGAGATGTCCTCGTGCTTCTGCGCACAACCTGAATCGGCGGTAAACGCAGTGGTGTCGTTTTGGAAAGCCGTCCATCATCCTGGTAAAAGGCGGGAATTCCCTTGCCTACTACGAGGGTGGACGGGGCGTGGCTCAGCGGGCGGAGCTTACAGGTGATTCATAAAGGGAGAACCTTCTACTCTGTGTCTGCAGGAGAGGAAGATAGAACCCGCGCGTCACAGTCAGATACAGATTACGCTCCAGTACATCATCAATTCACCTCCAGGAAGGATTCTAGATTGTTTTCTGCTATGGAATCTATGAGCGCACAGCCTTGCTTTATCTTTCCCAGCCCAAGAGTTAGGGTGGCTTGTCCTTTCCAGAAGCTGAGCTTCAACTGGGGCACCTGCTACGTTTATATTTGTAAGTGCTTCCTGTTGAGGTTTAGTTTCTGTAAAATGAGCATCATGGCCTACCCAACCGGAGTATTTTCTACGAGTAAGTCAGTAAGCGTTACCTAGCATGTTTTCATATGCCCCGTTTATATTGTACACTAAGACTACGTGATGGGCCACGGGGGAAACCTCACCAGCAACCTTGTGTGCCTTTGGCAATGTGATCGTTACTAGTGCGTCTTTGTGGAGATGTCCTCGTGCTTCTGCGCACAACCTGAATCGGCGGTAAACGCAGTGGTGTCGTTTTGGAAAGCTGTCCATCATCCTGGTAAAAGGCGGGAATTCCCTTGCCTACTACGAGGGTGGACGGGGCGTGGCTCAGCGGGCGAAGCTTTCAGGTGATTCATAAAGGGAGAACCTTCTACTCTGTGTCTGCAGGAGAGGAAGATAGAACCCGCGCGTCACAGTCAGATACAGATTACGCTCCAGTACATCATCAATTCACCTCCAGGAAGGATTCTAGATTGTTTTCTGCTATGGAATCTATGAGCGCACAGCCTTGCTTTATCTTTGCCAAGCCCAAGTTAGGGTGGCTTGTCCTTTCCAGAAGCTGAGCTTCAACTGGTGCACCTGCTACGTTTATATTTGTAAGTGCTTCCTTTGAGGTTTAGTTTCTGTAAAATGAGCATCATGGCCTACCCAACCGGTGTTTTTTCTACGAGTAAGTCAGTAAGCGTTACCTAGCATGTTTTCATATGCCCCGTTTATATTGTACACTAAGACTACGTGATGGGCCACGGGGGAAACCTCACCAGCAACCTTGTGTGCCTTTGGCAATGTGATCGTTACTAGTGCGTCTTTGTGGAGATGTCCTCGTGCTTCTGCGCACAACCTGAATCGGCGGTAAACGCAGTGGTGTCGTTTTGGAAAGCTGTCCATCATCCTGGTAAAAGGCGGGAATTCCCTTGCCTACTACGAGGGTGGACGGGGCTTGGCTCAGCGGGCGGAGCTTACAGGTGATTCATAAAGGGAGAACCTTCTACTCTGTGTCTGCAGGAGAGGAAGATAGAACCCGCGCGTCACAGTCAGATACAGATTACGCTCCAGTACATCATCAATTCACCTCCAGGAAGGATTCTAGATTGTTTTCTGCTATGGAATCTATGAGCGCACAGCCTTGCTTTATCTTTCCCAGCCCAAGAGTTAGGGTGGCTTGTCCTTTCCAGAAGCTGAGCTTCAACTGGGGCACCTGCTACGTTTATATTTGTAAGTGCTTCCTGTTGAGGTTTAGTTTCTGTAAAATGAGCATCATGGCCTACCCAACGGAGTATTTTCTACGAGTAAGTCAGTAAGCGTTACCTAGCATGTTTTCATATGCCCCGTTTATATTGTACACTAAGACTACGTGATGGGCCTCGGGGGAAACGTCTCCAGCAACCTTGTGTGCCTTTGGCAATGTGATCGTTACTAGTGCGTCTTTGTGGAGATGTCCTCGTGCTTCTGCGCACAACCTGAATCGGCGGTAAACGCAGTGGTGTCGTTTTGGAAAGCTGTCCATCATCCTGGTAAAAGGCGGGAATTCCCTTGCCTACTACGAGGGTGGACGGGGCGTGGCTCAGCGGGCGGAGCTTTCAGGTGATTCATAAAGGGAGAACCTTCTACTCTGTGTCTGCAGGAGAGGAAGATAGAACCCGCGCGTCACAGTCAGATACAGATTACGCTCCAGTACATCATCAATTCACCTCCAGGAAGGATTCTAGATTGTTTTCTGCTATGGAATCTATGAGCGCACAGCCTTGCTTTATCTTTCCCAGCCCAAGAGTTAGGGTGGCTTGTCCTTTCCAGAAGCTGAGCTTCAACTGGGGCACCTGCTACGTTTATATTTGTAAGTGCTTCCTTTGAGGTTTAGTTTCTGTAAAATGAGCATCATGGCCTACCCAACCGGTGTATTTTCTACGAGTAAGTCAGTAAGCGTTACCTAGCATGTTTTCATATGCCCCGTTTATATTGTACACTAAGACTACGTGATGGGCCACGGGGGAAACCTCACCAGCAACCTTGTGTGCCTTTGGCAATGTGATCGTTACTAGTGCGTCTTTGTGGAGATGTCCTCGTGCTTCTGCGCACAACCTGAATCGGCGGTAAACGCAGTGGTGTCGTTTTGGAAAGCTGTCCATCATCCTGGTAAAAGGCGGGAATTCCCTTGCCTACTACGAGGGTGGACGGGGCGTGGCTCAGCGGGCGGAGCTTACAGGTGATTCATAAAGGGAGAACCTTCTACTCTGTGTCTGCAGGAGAGGAAGATAGAACCCGCGCGTCACAGTTAGATACAGATTACGCTCCAGTACATCATCAATTCACCTCCAGGAAGGATTCTAGATTGTTTTCTGCTATGGAATCTATGAGCGCACAGCCTTGCTTTATCTTTCCCAGCCCAAGAGTTAGGGTGGCTTGTCCTTTCCAGAAGCTGAGCTTCAACTGGGGCACCTGCTACGTTTATATTTGTAAGTGCTTCCTGTTGAGGTTTAGTTTCTGTAAAATGAGCATCATGGCCTACCCAACCGGAGTATTTTCTACGAGTAAGTCAGTAAGCGTTACCTAGCATGTTTTCATATGCCCCGTATATATTGTACCCTAAGACTAAGTGATGGGCCTCGGGGGAAACGTCTCCAGCAACCTTGTGTGCCTTTGGCAATGTGATCGTTACTAGTGCGTCTTTGTGGAGATGTCCTCGTGCTTCTGCGCACAACCTGAATCGGCGGTAAACGCAGTGGTGTCGTTTTGGAAAGCCGTCCATCCTCCTGGTAAAAGGCGGGAATTCCCTTGCCTACTACGAGGGTGGACGGGGCGTGGCTCAGCGGGCGGAGCTTACAGGTGATTCATAAAGGGAGAACCTTCTACTCTGTGTCTGCAGGAGAGGAAGATAGAACCCGCGCGTCACAGTCAGATACAGATTACGCTCCAGTACATCATCAATTCACCTCCAGGAAGGATTCTAGATTGTTTTCTGCTATGGAATCTATGAGCGCACAGCCTTGCTTTATCTTTCCCAGCCCAAGAGTTAGGGTGGCTTGTCCTTTCCAGAAGCTGAGCTTCAACTGGGGCACCTGCTACGTTTATATTTGTAAGTGCTTCCTGTTGAGGTTTAGTTTCTGTAAAATGAGCATCATGGCCTACCCAACCGGAGTATTTTCTACGAGTAAGTCAGTAAGCGTTACCTAGCATGTTTTCATATGCCCCGTTTATATTGTACACTAAGACTACGTGATGGGCCACGGGGGAAACCTCACCAGCAACCTTGTGTGCCTTTGGCAATGTGATCGTTACTAGTGCGTCTTTGTGGAGATGTCCTCGTGCTTCTGCGCACAACCTGAATCGGCGGTAAACGCAGTGGTGTCGTTTTGGAAAGCTGTCCATCATCCTGGTAAAAGGCGGGAATTCCCTTGCCTACTACGAGGGTGGACGGGGCGTGGCTCAGCGGGCGAAGCTTTCAGGTGATTCATAAAGGGAGAACCTTCTACTCTGTGTCTGCAGGAGAGGAAGATAGAACCCGCGCGTCACAGTCAGATACAGATTACGCTCCAGTACATCATCAATTCACCTCCAGGAAGGATTCTAGATTGTTTTCTGCTATGGAATCTATGAGCGCACAGCCTTGCTTTATCTTTGCCAAGCCCAAGTTAGGGTGGCTTGTCCTTTCCAGAAGCTGAGCTTCAACTGGTGCACCTGCTACGTTTATATTTGTAAGTGCTTCCTTTGAGGTTTAGTTTCTGTAAAATGAGCATCATGGCCTACCCAACCGGTGTTTTTTCTACGAGTAAGTCAGTAAGCGTTACCTAGCATGTTTTCATATGCCCCGTTTATATTGTACACTAAGACTACGTGATGGGCCACGGGGGAAACCTCACCAGCAACCTTGTGTGCCTTTGGCAATGTGATCGTTACTAGTGCGTCTTTGTGGAGATGTCCTCGTGCTTCTGCGTACAACCTGAATCGGCGGTAAACGCAGTGGTGTCGTTTTGGAAAGCTGTCCATCATCCTGGTAAAAGGCGGGAATTCCCTTGCCTACTACGAGGGTGGACGGGGCGTGGCTCAGCGGGCGGAGCTTACAGGTGATTCATAAAGGGAGAACCTTCTACTCTGTGTCTGCAGGAGAGGAAGATAGAACCCGCGCGTCACAGTCAGATACAGATTACGCTCCAGTACATCATCAATTCACCTCCAGGAAGGATTCTAGATTGTTTTCTGCTATGGAATCTATGAGCGCACAGCCTTGCTTTATCTTTCCCAGCCCAAGAGTTAGGGTGGCTTGTCCTTTCCAGAAGCTGAGCTTCAACTGGGGCACCTGCTACGTTTATATTTGTAAGTGCTTCCTGTTGAGGTTTAGTTTCTGTAAAATGAGCATCATGGCCTACCCAACCGGAGTATTTTCTACGAGTAAGTCAGTAAGCGTTACCTAGCATGTTTTCATATGCCCCGTTTATATTGTACACTAAGACTACGTGATGGGCCACGGGGGAAACCTCACCAGCAACCTTGTGTGCCTTTGGCAATGTGATCGTTACTAGTGCGTCTTTGTGGAGATGTCCTCGTGCTTCTGCGCACAACCTGAATCGGCGGTAAACGCAGTGGTGTCGTTTTGGAAAGCTGTCCATCATCCTGGTAAAAGGCGGGAATTCCCTTGCCTACTACGAGGGTGGACGGGGCGTGGCTCAGCGGGCGAAGCTTTCAGGTGATTCATAAAGGGAGAACCTTCTACTCTGTGTCTGCAGGAGAGGAAGATAGAACCCGCGCGTCACAGTCAGATACAGATTACGCTCCAGTACATCATCAATTCACCTCCAGGAAGGATTCTAGATTGTTTTCTGCTATGGAATCTATGAGCGCACAGCCTTGCTTTATCTTTGCCAAGCCCAAGTTAGGGTGGCTTGTCCTTTCCAGAAGCTGAGCTTCAACTGGTGCACCTGCTACGTTTATATTTGTAAGTGCTTCCTTTGAGGTTTAGTTTCTGTAAAATGAGCATCATGGCCTACCCAACCGGTGTTTTTTCTACGAGTAAGTCAGTAAGCGTTACCTAGCATGTTTTCATATGCCCCGTTTATATTGTACACTAAGACTACGTGATGGGCCACGGGGGAAACCTCACCAGCAACCTTGTGTGCCTTTGGCAATGTGATCGTTACTAGTGCGTCTTTGTGGAGATGTCCTCGTGCTTCTGCGCACAACCTGAATCGGCGGTAAACGCAGTGGTGTCGTTTTGGAAAGCTGTCCATCATCCTGGTAAAAGGCGGGAATTCCCTTGCCTACTACGAGGGTGGACGGGGCTTGGCTCAGCGGGCGGAGCTTACAGGTGATTCATAAAGGGAGAACCTTCTACTCTGTGTCTGCAGGAGAGGAAGATAGAACCCGCGCGTCACAGTCAGATACAGATTACGCTCCAGTACATCATCAATTCACCTCCAGGAAGGATTCTAGATTGTTTTCTGCTATGGAATCTATGAGCGCACAGCCTTGCTTTATCTTTCCCAGCCCAAGAGTTAGGGTGGCTTGTCCTTTCCAGAAGCTGAGCTTCAACTGGGGCACCTGCTACGTTTATATTTGTAAGTGCTTCCTGTTGAGGTTTAGTTTCTGTAAAATGAGCATCATGGCCTACCCAACGGAGTATTTTCTACGAGTAAGTCAGTAAGCGTTACCTAGCATGTTTTCATATGCCCCGTTTATATTGTACACTAAGACTACGTGATGGGCCTCGGGGGAAACGTCTCCAGCAACCTTGTGTGCCTTTGGCAATGTGATCGTTACTAGTGCGTCTTTGTGGAGATGTCCTCGTGCTTCTGCGCACAACCTGAATCGGCGGTAAACGCAGTGGTGTCGTTTTGGAAAGCTGTCCATCATCCTGGTAAAAGGCGGGAATTCCCTTGCCTACTACGAGGGTGGACGGGGCGTGGCTCAGCGGGCGGAGCTTACAGGTGATTCATAAAGGGAGAACCTTCTACTCTGTGTCTGCAGGAGAGGAAGATAGAACCCGCGCGTCACAGTCAGATACAGATTACGCTCCAGTACATCATCAATTCACCTCCAGGAAGGATTCTAGATTGTTTTCTGCTATGGAATCTATGAGCGCACAGCCTTGCTTTATCTTTCCCAGCCCAAGAGTTAGGGTGGCTTGTCCTTTCCAGAAGCTGAGCTTCAACTGGGGCACCTGCTACGTTTATATTTGTAAGTGCTTCCTGTTGAGGTTTAGTTTCTGTAAAATGAGCATCATGGCCTACCCAACGGAGTATTTTCTACGAGTAAGTCAGTAAGCGTTACCTAGCATGTTTTCATATGCCCCGTTTATATTGTACACTAAGACTACGTGATGGGCCTCGGGGGAAACGTCTCCAGCAACCTTGTGTGCCTTTGGCAATGTGATCGTTACTAGTGCGTCTTTGTGGAGATGTCCTCGTGCTTCTGCGCACAACCTGAATCGGCGGTAAACGCAGTGGTGTCGTTTTGGAAAGCTGTCCATCATCCTGGTAAAAGGCGGGAATTCCCTTGCCTACTACGAGGGTGGACGGGGCGTGGCTCAGCGGGCGGAGCTTTCAGGTGATTCATAAAGGGAGAACCTTCTACTCTGTGTCTGCAGGAGAGGAAGATAGAACCCGCGCGTCACAGTCAGATACAGATTACGCTCCAGTACATCATCAATTCACCTCCAGGAAGGATTCTAGATTGTTTTCTGCTATGGAATCTATGAGCGCACAGCCTTGCTTTATCTTTCCCAGCCCAAGAGTTAGGGTGGCTTGTCCTTTCCAGAAGCTGAGCTTCAACTGGGGCACCTGCTACGTTTATATTTGTAAGTGCTTCCTTTGAGGTTTAGTTTCTGTAAAATGAGCATCATGGCCTACCCAACCGGTGTATTTTCTACGAGTAAGTCAGTAAGCGTTACCTAGCATGTTTTCATATGCCCCGTGTATATTGTACACTAAGACTACGTGATGGGCCACGGGGGAAACCTCACCAGCAACCTTGTGTGCCTTTGGCAATGTGATCGTTACTAGTGCGTCTTTGTGGAGATGTCCTCGTGCTTCTGCGCACCAACAACGCACGACCTGAATCGGCGGTAAACGCAGTGGTGTCGTTTTGGAAAGCTGTCCATCATCCTGGTAAAAGGCGGGAATTCCTTTGCCTACTACGAGGGTGGACGGGGCGTGGCTCAGCGGGCGGAGCTTACAGGTGATTCATAAAGGGAGAACCAGCTACTCTGTGTCTGCAGGAGAGGAAGATAGAACCCGCGCGTCACAGTCAGATACAGATTACGCTCCAGTACATCATCAGTTGACCTCCAGGAAGGATTCTAGATCTTTTTCTGCTATGGAATCTATGAGCGCACAGCCTTGCTTTATCTTTGCCAAGCCCAAGTTAGGGTGGCTTGTCCTTTCCAGAAGCTGAGCTTCAACTGGGGCACCTGCTACGTTTATATTTGTAAGTGCTTCCTGTTGAGGTTTAGTTTCTGTAAAATGAGCATCATGGCCTACCCAACGGAGTATTTTCTACGAGTAAGTCAGTAAGCGTTACCTAGCATGTTTTCATATGCCCCGTTTATATTGTACACTAAGACTACGTGATGGGCCACGGGGGAAACCTCACCAGCAACCTTGTGTGCCTTTGGCAATGTGATCGTTACTAGTGCGTCTTTGTGGAAATGTCCTCGTGCTTCTGCGCACCAACAACGCACGACCTGAATCGGCGGTAAACGCAGTGGTGTCGTTTTGGAAAGCTGTCCATCATCCTGGTAAAAGGCGGGAATTCCTTTGCCTACTACGAGGGTGGACGGGGCGTGGCTCAGCGGGCGGAGCTTACAGGTGATTCATAAAGGGAGAACCTTCTACTCTGTGTCTGCAGGAGAGGAAGATAGAACCCGCGCGTCACAGTCAGATACAGATTACGCTCCAGTACATCATCAATTCACCTCCAGGAAGGATTCTAGATTGTTTTCTGCTATGGAATCTATGAGCGCACAGCCTTGCTTTATCTTTCCCAGCCCAAGAGTTAGGGTGGCTTGTCCTTTCCAGAAGCTGAGCTTCAACTGGGGCACCTGCTACGTTTATATTTGTAAGTGCTTCCTGTTGAGGTTTAGTTTCTGTAAAATGAGCATCATGGCCTACCCAACCGGAGTATTTTCTACGAGTAAGTCAGTAAGCGTTACCTAGCATGTTTTCATATGCCCCGTGTATATTGTACCCTAAGACTAAGTGATGGGCCTCGGGGGAAACGTCTCCAGCAACCTTGTGTGCCTTTGGCAATGTGATCGTTACTAGTGCGTCTTTGTGGAGATGTCCTCGTGCTTCTGCGCACAACCTGAATCGGCGGTAAACGCAGTGGTGTCGTTTTGGAAAGCCGTCCATCATCCTGGTAAAAGGCGGGAATTCCCTTGCCTACTACGAGGGTGGACGGGGCGTGGCTCAGCGGGCGGAGCTTACAGGTGATTCATAAAGGGAGAACCTTCTACTCTGTGTCTGCAGGAGAGGAAGATAGAACCCGCGCGTCACAGTCAGATACAGATTACGCTCCAGTACATCATCAATTCACCTCCAGGAAGGATTCTAGTTTGTTTTCTGCTATGGAATCTATGAGCGCACAGCCTTGCTTTATCTTTCCCAGCCCAAGAGTTAGGGTGGCTTGTCCTTTCCAGAAGCTGAGCTTCAACTGGGGCACCTGCTACGTTTATATTTGTAAGTGCTTCCTGTTGAGGTTTAGTTTCTGTAAAATGAGCATCATGGCCTACCCAACCGGTGTTTTTTCTACGAGTAAGTCAGTAAGCGTTACCTAGCATGTTTTCATATGCCCCGTTTATATTGTACACTAAGACTACGTGATGGGCCACGGGGGAAACCTCACCAGCAACCTTGTGTGCCTTTGGCAATGTGATCGTTACTAGTGCGTCTTTGTGGAGATGTCCTCGTGCTTCTGCGCACAACCTGAATCGGCGGTAAACGCAGTGGTGTCGTTTTGGAAAGCTGTCCATCATCCTGGTAAAAGGCGGGAATTCCCTTGCCTACTACGAGGGTGGACGGGGCGTGGCTCAGCGGGCGAAGCTTTCAGGTGATTCATAAAGGGAGAACCTTCTACTCTGTGTCTGCAGGAGAGGAAGATAGAACCCGCGCGTCACAGTCAGATACAGATTACGCTCCAGTACATCATCAATTCACCTCCAGGAAGGATTCTAGATTGTTTTCTGCTATGGAATCTATGAGCGCACAGCCTTGCTTTATCTTTGCCAAGCCCAAGTTAGGGTGGCTTGTCCTTTCCAGAAGCTGAGCTTCAACTGGTGCACCTGCTACGTTTATATTTGTAAGTGCTTCCTTTGAGGTTTAGTTTCTGTAAAATGAGCATCATGGCCTACCCAACCGGTGTTTTTTCTACGAGTAAGTCAGTAAGCGTTACCTAGCATGTTTTCATATGCCCCGTTTATATTGTACACTAAGACTACGTGATGGGCCACGGGGGAAACCTCACCAGCAACCTTGTGTGCCTTTGGCAATGTGATCGTTACTAGTGCGTCTTTGTGGAGATGTCCTCGTGCTTCTGCGCACAACCTGAATCGGCGGTAAACGCAGTGGTGTCGTTTTGGAAAGCTGTCCATCATCCTGGTAAAAGGCGGGAATTCCCTTGCCTACTACGAGGGTGGACGGGGCGTGGCTCAGCGGGCGGAGCTTACAGGTGATTCATAAAGGGAGAACCTTCTACTCTGTGTCTGCAGGAGAGGAAGATAGAACCCGCGCGTCACAGTCAGATACAGATTACGCTCCAGTACATCATCAATTCACCTCCAGGAAGGATTCTAGATTGTTTTCTGCTATGGAATCTATGAGCGCACAGCCTTGCTTTATCTTTGCCAAGCCCAAGTTAGGGTGGCTTGTCCTTTCCAGAAGCTGAGCTTCAACTGGTGCACCTGCTACGTTTATATTTGTAAGTGCTTCCTTTGAGGTTTAGTTTCTGTAAAATGAGCATCATGGCCTACCCAACCGGTGTTTTTTCTACGAGTAAGTCAGTAAGCGTTACCTAGCATGTTTTCATATGCCCCGTTTATATTGTACACTAAGACTACGTGATGGGCCACGGGGGAAACCTCACCAGCAACCTTGTGTGCCTTTGGCAATGTGATCGTTACTAGTGCGTCTTTGTGGAGATGTCCTCGTGCTTCTGCGCACAACCTGAATCGGCGGTAAACGCAGTGGTGTCGTTTTGGAAAGCTGTCCATCATCCTGGTAAAAGGCGGGAATTCCCTTGCCTACTACGAGGGTGGACGGGGCGTGGCTCAGCGGGCGAAGCTTTCAGGTGATTCATAAAGGGAGAACCTTCTACTCTGTGTCTGCAGGAGAGGAAGATAGAACCCGCGCGTCACAGTCAGATACAGATTACGCTCCAGTACATCATCAATTCACCTCCAGGAAGGATTCTAGATTGTTTTCTGCTATGGAATCTATGAGCGCACAGCCTTGCTTTATCTTTGCCAAGCCCAAGTTAGGGTGGCTTGTCCTTTCCAGAAGCTGAGCTTCAACTGGTGCACCTG
Source organism: Pleurodeles waltl (assembly GCF_031143425.1). NCBI lineage: Eukaryota > Metazoa > Chordata > Amphibia > Caudata > Salamandridae > Pleurodeles > Pleurodeles waltl. Next base: position 78,886 of record NW_027150072.1, read on the forward strand.
CTACGTTTATATTTGTAAGTGCTTCCTTTGAGGTTTAGTTTCTGTAAAATGAGCATCATGGCCTACCCAACCGGTGTTTTTTCTACGAGTAAGTCAGTAAGCGTTACCTAGCATGTTTTCATATGCCCCGTTTATATTGTACACTAAGACTACGTGATGGGCCACGGGGGAAACCTCACCAGCAACCTTGTGTGCCTTTGGCAATGTGATCGTTACTAGTGCGTCTTTGTGGAGATGTCCTCGTGCTTCTGCGCACAACCTGAATCGGCGGTAAACGCAGTGGTGTCGTTTTGGAAAGCTGTCCATCATCCTGGTAAAAGGCGGGAATTCCCTTGCCTACTACGAGGGTGGACGGGGCTTGGCTCAGCGGGCGGAGCTTACAGGTGATTCATAAAGGGAGAACCTTCTACTCTGTGTCTGCAGGAGAGGAAGATAGAACCCGCGCGTCACAGTCAGATACAGATTACGCTCCAGTACATCATCAATTCACCTCCAGGAAGGATTCTAGATTGTTTTCTGCTATGGAATCTATGAGCGCACAGCCTTGCTTTATCTTTCCCAGCCCAAGAGTTAGGGTGGCTTGTCCTTTCCAGAAGCTGAGCTTCAACTGGGGCACCTGCTACGTTTATATTTGTAAGTGCTTCCTGTTGAGGTTTAGTTTCTGTAAAATGAGCATCATGGCCTACCCAACGGAGTATTTTCTACGAGTAAGTCAGTAAGCGTTACCTAGCATGTTTTCATATGCCCCGTTTATATTGTACACTAAGACTACGTGATGGGCCTCGGGGGAAACGTCTCCAGCAACCTTGTGTGCCTTTGGCAATGTGATCGTTACTAGTGCGTCTTTGTCGAGATGTCCTCGTGCTTCTGCGCACAACCTGAATCGGCGGTAAACGCAGTGGTGTCGTTTTGGAAAGCCGTCCATCATCCTGGTAAAAGGCGGGAATTCCCTTGCCTACTACGAGGGTGGACGGGGCGTGGCTCAGCGGGCGGAGCTTTCAGGTGATTCATAAAGGGAGAACCTTCTACTCTGTGTCTGCAGGAGAGGAAGATAGAACCCGCGCGTCACAGTCAGATACAGATTACGCTCCAGTACATCATCAATTCACCTCCAGGAAGGATTCTAGATTGTTTTCTGCTATGGAATCTATGAGCGCACAGCCTTGCTTTATCTTTCCCAGCCCAAGAGTTAGGGTGGCTTGTCCTTTCCAGAAGCTGAGCTTCAACTGGGGCACCTGCTACGTTTATATTTGTAAGTGCTTCCTTTGAGGTTTAGTTTCTGTAAAATGAGCATCATGGCCTACCCAACCGGTGTATTTTCTACGAGTAAGTCAGTAAGCGTTACCTAGCATGTTTTCATATGCCCCGTTTATATTGTACACTAAGACTACGTGATGGGCCACGGGGGAAACGTCTCCAGCAACCTTGTGTGCCTTTGGCAATGTGATCGTTACTAGTGCGTCTTTGTGGAGATGTCCTCGTGCTTCTGCGCACAACCTGAATCGGCGGTAAACGCAGTGGTGTCGTTTTGGAAAGCCGTCCATCATCCTGGTAAAAGGCGGGAATTCCCTTGCCTACTACGAGGGTGGACGGGGCGTGGCTCAGCGGGCGGAGCTTACAGGTGATTCATAAAGGGAGAACCTTCTACTCTGTGTCTGCAGGAGAGGAAGATAGAACCCGCGCGTCACAGTCAGATACAGATTACGCTCCAGTACATCATCAATTCACCTCCAGGAAGGATTCTAGATTGTTTTCTGCTATGGAATCTATGAGCGCACAGCCTTGCTTTATCTTTCCCAGCCCAAGAGTTAGGGTGGCTTGTCCTTTCCAGAAGCTGAGCTTCAACTGGGGCACCTGCTACGTTTATATTTGTAAGTGCTTCCTGTTGAGGTTTAGTTTCTGTAAAATGAGCATCATGGCCTACCCAACCGGAGTATTTTCTACGAGTAAGTCAGTAAGCGTTACCTAGCATGTTTTCATATGCCCCGTTTATATTGTACACTAAGACTACGTGATGGGCCACGGGGGAAACCTCACCAGCAACCTTGTGTGCCTTTGGCAATGTGATCGTTACTAGTGCGTCTTTGTGGAGATGTCCTCGTGCTTCTGCGCACAACCTGAATCGGCGGTAAACGCAGTGGTGTCGTTTTGGAAAGCTGTCCATCATCCTGGTAAAAGGCGGGAATTCCCTTGCCTACTACGAGGGTGGACGGGGCGTGGCTCAGCGGGCGAAGCTTTCAGGTGATTCATAAAGGGAGAACCTTCTACTCTGTGTCTGCAGGAGAGGAAGATAGAACCCGCGCGTCACAGTCAGATACAGATTACGCTCCAGTACATCATCAATTCACCTCCAGGAAGGATTCTAGATTGTTTTCTGCTATGGAATCTATGAGCGCACAGCCTTGCTTTATCTTTGCCAAGCCCAAGTTAGGGTGGCTTGTCCTTTCCAGAAGCTGAGCTTCAACTGGTGCACCTGCTACGTTTATATTTGTAAGTGCTTCCTTTGAGGTTTAGTTTCTGTAAAATGAGCATCATGGCCTACCCAACCGGTGTTTTTTCTACGAGTAAGTCAGTAAGCGTTACCTAGCATGTTTTCATATGCCCCGTTTATATTGTACACTAAGACTACGTGATGGGCCACGGGGGAAACCTCACCAGCAACCTTGTGTGCCTTTGGCAATGTGATCGTTACTAGTGCGTCTTTGTGGAGATGTCCTCGTGCTTCTGCGCACAACCTGAATCGGCGGTAAACGCAGTGGTGTCGTTTTGGAAAGCTGTCCATCATCCTGGTAAAAGGCGGGAATTCCCTTGCCTACTACGAGGGTGGACGGGGCGTGGCTCAGCGGGCGAAGCTTTCAGGTGATTCATAAAGGGAGAACCTTCTACTCTGTGTCTGCAGGAGAGGAAGATAGAACCCGCGCGTCACAGTCAGATACAGATTACGCTCCAGTACATCATCAATTCACCTCCAGGAAGGATTCTAGATTGTTTTCTGCTATGGAATCTATGAGCGCACAGCCTTGCTTTATCTTTCCCAGCCCAAGAGTTAGGGTGGCTTGTCCTTTCCAGAAGCTGAGCTTCAACTGGGGCACCTGCTACGTTTATATTTGTAAGTGCTTCCTGTTGAGGTTTAGTTTCTGTAAAATGAGCATCATGGCCTACCCAACGGAGTATTTTCTACGAGTAAGTCAGTAAGCGTTACCTAGCATGTTTTCATATGCCCCGTTTATATTGTACACTAAGACTACGTGATGTGCCTCGGGGGAAACGTCTCCAGCAACCTTGTGTGCCTTTGGCAATGTGATCGTTACTAGTGCGTCTTTGTGGAGATGTCCTCGTGCTTCTGCGCACAACCTGAATCGGCGGTAAACGCAGTGGTGTCGTTTTGGAAAGCTGTCCATCATCCTGGTAAAAGGCGGGAATTCCCTTGCCTACTACGAGGGTGGACGGGGCGTGGCTCAGCGGGCGGAGCTTTCAGGTGATTCATAAAGGGAGAACCTTCTACTCTGTGTCTGCAGGAGAGGAAGATAGAACCCGCGCGTCACAGTCAGATACAGATTACGCTCCAGTACATCATCAATTCACCTCCAGGAAGGATTCTAGATTGTTTTCTGCTATGGAATCTATGAGCGCACAGCCTTGCTTTATCTTTCCCAGCCCAAGAGTTAGGGTGGCTTGTCCTTTCCAGAAGCTGAGCTTCAACTGGGGCACCTGCTACGTTTATATTTGTAAGTGCTTCCTTTGAGGTTTAGTTTCTGTAAAATGAGCATCATGGCCTACCCAACCGGTGTATTTTCTACGAGTAAGTCAGTAAGCGTTACCTAGCATGTTTTCATATGCCCCGTTTATATTGTACACTAAGACTACGTGATGGGCCACGGGGGAAACCTCACCAGCAACCTTGTGTGCCTTTGGCAATGTGATCGTTACTAGTGCGTCTTTGTGGAGATGTCCTCGTGCTTCTGCGCACAACCTGAATCGGCGGTAAACGCAGTGGTGTCGTTTTGGAAAGCTGTCCATCATCCTGGTAAAAGGCGGGAATTCCCTTGCCTACTACGAGGGTGGACGGGGCGTGGCTCAGCGGGCGGAGCTTACAGGTGATTCATAAAGGGAGAACCTTCTACTCTGTGTCTGCAGGAGAGGAAGATAGAACCCGCGCGTCACAGTTAGATACAGATTACGCTCCAGTACATCATCAATTCACCTCCAGGAAGGATTCTAGATTGTTTTCTGCTATGGAATCTATGAGCGCACAGCCTTGCTTTATCTTTCCCAGCCCAAGAGTTAGGGTGGCTTGTCCTTTCCAGAAGCTGAGCTTCAACTGGGGCACCTGCTACGTTTATATTTGTAAGTGCTTCCTGTTGAGGTTTAGTTTCTGTAAAATGAGCATCATGGCCTACCCAACCGGAGTATTTTCTACGAGTAAGTCAGTAAGCGTTACCTAGCATGTTTTCATATGCCCCGTATATATTGTACCCTAAGACTAAGTGATGGGCCTCGGGGGAAACGTCTCCAGCAACCTTGTGTGCCTTTGGCAATGTGATCGTTACTAGTGCGTCTTTGTGGAGATGTCCTCGTGCTTCTGCGCACAACCTGAATCGGCGGTAAACGCAGTGGTGTCGTTTTGGAAAGCCGTCCATCATCCTGGTAAAAGGCGGGAATTCCCTTGCCTACTACGAGGGTGGACGGGGCGTGGCTCAGCGGGCGGAGCTTACAGGTGATTCATAAAGGGAGAACCTTCTACTCTGTGTCTGCAGGAGAGGAAGATAGAACCCGCGCGTCACAGTCAGATACAGATTACGCTCCAGTACATCATCAATTCACCTCCAGGAAGGATTCTAGATTGTTTTCTGCTATGGAATCTATGAGCGCACAGCCTTGCTTTATCTTTCCCAGCCCAAGAGTTAGGGTGGCTTGTCCTTTCCAGAAGCTGAGCTTCAACTGGGGCACCTGCTACGTTTATATTTGTAAGTGCTTCCTGTTGAGGTTTAGTTTCTGTAAAATGAGCATCATGGCCTACCCAACCGGAGTATTTTCTACGAGTAAGTCAGTAAGCGTTACCTAGCATGTTTTCATATGCCCCGTTTATATTGTACACTAAGACTACGTGATGGGCCACGGGGGAAACCTCACCAGCAACCTTGTGTGCCTTTGGCAATGTGATCGTTACTAGTGCGTCTTTGTGGAGATGTCCTCGTGCTTCTGCGCACAACCTGAATCGGCGGTAAACGCAGTGGTGTCGTTTTGGAAAGCTGTCCATCATCCTGGTAAAAGGCGGGAATTCCCTTGCCTACTACGAGGGTGGACGGGGCGTGGCTCAGCGGGCGAAGCTTTCAGGTGATTCATAAAGGGAGAACCTTCTACTCTGTGTCTGCAGGAGAGGAAGATAGAACCCGCGCGTCACAGTCAGATACAGATTACGCTCCAGTACATCATCAATTCACCTCCAGGAAGGATTCTAGATTGTTTTCTGCTATGGAATCTATGAGCGCACAGCCTTGCTTTATCTTTGCCAAGCCCAAGTTAGGGTGGCTTGTCCTTTCCAGAAGCTGAGCTTCAACTGGTGCACCTGCTACGTTTATATTTGTAAGTGCTTCCTTTGAGGTTTAGTTTCTGTAAAATGAGCATCATGGCCTACCCAACCGGTGTTTTTTCTACGAGTAAGTCAGTAAGCGTTACCTAGCATGTTTTCATATGCCCCGTTTATATTGTACACTAAGACTACGTGATGGGCCACGGGGGAAACCTCACCAGCAACCTTGTGTGCCTTTGGCAATGTGATCGTTACTAGTGCGTCTTTGTGGAGATGTCCTCGTGCTTCTGCGTACAACCTGAATCGGCGGTAAACGCAGTGGTGTCGTTTTGGAAAGCTGTCCATCATCCTGGTAAAAGGCGGGAATTCCCTTGCCTACTACGAGGGTGGACGGGGCGTGGCTCAGCGGGCGGAGCTTACAGGTGATTCATAAAGGGAGAACCTTCTACTCTGTGTCTGCAGGAGAGGAAGATAGAACCCGCGCGTCACAGTCAGATACAGATTACGCTCCAGTACATCATCAATTCACCTCCAGGAAGGATTCTAGATTGTTTTCTGCTATGGAATCTATGAGCGCACAGCCTTGCTTTATCTTTCCCAGCCCAAGAGTTAGGGTGGCTTGTCCTTTCCAGAAGCTGAGCTTCAACTGGGGCACCTGCTACGTTTATATTTGTAAGTGCTTCCTGTTGAGGTTTAGTTTCTGTAAAATGAGCATCATGGCCTACCCAACCGGAGTATTTTCTACGAGTAAGTCAGTAAGCGTTACCTAGCATGTTTTCATATGCCCCGTTTATATTGTACACTAAGACTACGTGATGGGCCACGGGGGAAACCTCACCAGCAACCTTGTGTGCCTTTGGCAATGTGATCGTTACTAGTGCGTCTTTGTGGAGATGTCCTCGTGCTTCTGCGCACAACCTGAATCGGCGGTAAACGCAGTGGTGTCGTTTTGGAAAGCTGTCCATCATCCTGGTAAAAGGCGGGAATTCCCTTGCCTACTACGAGGGTGGACGGGGCGTGGCTCAGCGGGCGAAGCTTTCAGGTGATTCATAAAGGGAGAACCTTCTACTCTGTGTCTGCAGGAGAGGAAGATAGAACCCGCGCGTCACAGTCAGATACAGATTACGCTCCAGTACATCATCAATTCACCTCCAGGAAGGATTCTAGATTGTTTTCTGCTATGGAATCTATGAGCGCACAGCCTTGCTTTATCTTTGCCAAGCCCAAGTTAGGGTGGCTTGTCCTTTCCAGAAGCTGAGCTTCAACTGGTGCACCTGCTACGTTTATATTTGTAAGTGCTTCCTTTGAGGTTTAGTTTCTGTAAAATGAGCATCATGGCCTACCCAACCGGTGTTTTTTCTACGAGTAAGTCAGTAAGCGTTACCTAGCATGTTTTCATATGCCCCGTTTATATTGTACACTAAGACTACGTGATGGGCCACGGGGGAAACCTCACCAGCAACCTTGTGTGCCTTTGGCAATGTGATCGTTACTAGTGCGTCTTTGTGGAGATGTCCTCGTGCTTCTGCGCACAACCTGAATCGGCGGTAAACGCAGTGGTGTCGTTTTGGAAAGCTGTCCATCATCCTGGTAAAAGGCGGGAATTCCCTTGCCTACTACGAGGGTGGACGGGGCTTGGCTCAGCGGGCGGAGCTTACAGGTGATTCATAAAGGGAGAACCTTCTACTCTGTGTCTGCAGGAGAGGAAGATAGAACCCGCGCGTCACAGTCAGATACAGATTACGCTCCAGTACATCATCAATTCACCTCCAGGAAGGATTCTAGATTGTTTTCTGCTATGGAATCTATGAGCGCACAGCCTTGCTTTATCTTTCCCAGCCCAAGAGTTAGGGTGGCTTGTCCTTTCCAGAAGCTGAGCTTCAACTGGGGCACCTGCTACGTTTATATTTGTAAGTGCTTCCTGTTGAGGTTTAGTTTCTGTAAAATGAGCATCATGGCCTACCCAACGGAGTATTTTCTATGAGTAAGTCAGTAAGCGTTACCTAGCATGTTTTCATATGCCCCGTTTATATTGTACACTAAGACTACGTGATGGGCCTCGGGGGAAACGTCTCCAGCAACCTTGTGTGCCTTTGGCAATGTGATCGTTACTAGTGCGTCTTTGTGGAGATGTCCTCGTGCTTCTGCGCACAACCTGAATCGGCGGTAAACGCAGTGGTGTCGTTTTGGAAAGCTGTCCATCATCCTGGTAAAAGGCGGGAATTCCCTTGCCTACTACGAGGGTGGACGGGGCGTGGCTCAGCGGGCGGAGCTTACAGGTGATTCATAAAGGGAGAACCTTCTACTCTGTGTCTGCAGGAGAGGAAGATAGAACCCGCGCGTCACAGTCAGATACAGATTACGCTCCAGTACATCATCAATTCACCTCCAGGAAGGATTCTAGATTGTTTTCTGCTATGGAATCTATGAGCGCACAGCCTTGCTTTATCTTTCCCAGCCCAAGAGTTAGGGTGGCTTGTCCTTTCCAGAAGCTGAGCTTCAACTGGGGCACCTGCTACGTTTATATTTGTAAGTGCTTCCTGTTGAGGTTTAGTTTCTGTAAAATGAGCATCATGGCCTACCCAACGGAGTATTTTCTACGAGTAAGTCAGTAAGCGTTACCTAGCATGTTTTCATATGCCCCGTTTATATTGTACACTAAGACTACGTGATGGGCCTCGGGGGAAACGTCTCCAGCAACCTTGTGTGCCTTTGGCAATGTGATCGTTACTAGTGCGTCTTTGTGGAGATGTCCTCGTGCTTCTGCGCACAACCTGAATCGGCGGTAAACGCAGTGGTGTCGTTTTGGAAAGCTGTCCATCATCCTGGTAAAAGGCGGGAATTCCCTTGCCTACTACGAGGGTGGACGGGGCGTGGCTCAGCGGGCGGAGCTTTCAGGTGATTCATAAAGGGAGAACCTTCTACTCTGTGTCTGCAGGAGAGGAAGATAGAACCCGCGCGTCACAGTCAGATACAGATTACGCTCCAGTACATCATCAATTCACCTCCAGGAAGGATTCTAGATTGTTTTCTGCTATGGAATCTATGAGCGCACAGCCTTGCTTTATCTTTCCCAGCCCAAGAGTTAGGGTGGCTTGTCCTTTCCAGAAGCTGAGCTTCAACTGGGGCACCTGCTACGTTTATATTTGTAAGTGCTTCCTTTGAGGTTTAGTTTCTGTAAAATGAGCATCATGGCCTACCCAACCGGTGTATTTTCTACGAGTAAGTCAGTAAGCGTTACCTAGCATGTTTTCATATGCCCCGTGTATATTGTACACTAAGACTACGTGATGGGCCACGGGGGAAACCTCACCAGCAACCTTGTGTGCCTTTGGCAATGTGATCGTTACTAGTGCGTCTTTGTGGAGATGTCCTCGTGCTTCTGCGCACCAACAACGCACGACCTGAATCGGCGGTAAACGCAGTGGTGTCGTTTTGGAAAGCTGTCCATCATCCTGGTAAAAGGCGGGAATTCCTTTGCCTACTACGAGGGTGGACGGGGCGTGGCTCAGCGGGCGGAGCTTACAGGTGATTCATAAAGGGAGAACCAGCTACTCTGTGTCTGCAGGAGAGGAAGATAGAACCCGCGCGTCACAGTCAGATACAGATTACGCTCCAGTACATCATCAGTTGACCTCCAGGAAGGATTCTAGATCTTTTTCTGCTATGGAATCTATGAGCGCACAGCCTTGCTTTATCTTTGCCAAGCCCAAGTTAGGGTGGCTTGTCCTTTCCAGAAGCTGAGCTTCAACTGGGGCACCTGCTACGTTTATATTTGTAAGTGCTTCCTGTTGAGGTTTAGTTTCTGTAAAATGAGCATCATGGCCTACCCAACCGGAGTATTTTCTACGAGTAAGTCAGTAAGCGTTACCTAGCATGTTTTCATATGCCCCGTTTATATTGTACACTAAGACTACGTGATGGGCCACGGGGGAAACCTCACCAGCAACCTTGTGTGCCTTTGGCAATGTGATCGTTACTAGTGCGTCTTTGTGGAGATGTCCTCGTGCTTCTGCGCACAACCTGAATCGGCGGTAAACGCAGTGGTGTCGTTTTGGAAAGCTGTCCATCATCCTGGTAAAAGGCGGGAATTCCCTTGCCTACTACGAGGGTGGACGGGGCGTGGCTCAGCGGGCGAAGCTTTCAGGTGATTCATAAAGGGAGAACCTTCTACTCTGTGTCTGCAGGAGAGGAAGATAGAACCCGCGCGTCACAGTCAGATACAGATTACGCTCCAGTACATCATCAATTCACCTCCAGGAAGGATTCTAGATTGTTTTCTGCTATGGAATCTATGAGCGCACAGCCTTGCTTTATCTTTGCCAAGCCCAAGTTAGGGTGGCTTGTCCTTTCCAGAAGCTGAGCTTCAACTGGTGCACCTGCTACGTTTATATTTGTAAGTGCTTCCTTTGAGGTTTAGTTTCTGTAAAATGAGCATCATGGCCTACCCAACCGGTGTTTTTTCTACGAGTAAGTCAGTAAGCGTTACCTAGCATGTTTTCATATGCCCCGTTTATATTGTACACTAAGACTACGTGATGGGCCACGGGGGAAACCTCACCAGCAACCTTGTGTGCCTTTGGCAATGTGATCGTTACTAGTGCGTCTTTGTGGAGATGTCCTCGTGCTTCTGCGCACAACCTGAATCGGCGGTAAACGCAGTGGTGTCGTTTTGGAAAGCTGTCCATCATCCTGGTAAAAGGCGGGAATTCCCTTGCCTACTACGAGGGTGGACGGGGCTTGGCTCAGCGGGCGGAGCTTACAGGTGATTCATAAAGGGAGAACCTTCTACTCTGTGTCTGCAGGAGAGGAAGATAGAACCCGCGCGTCACAGTCAGATACAGATTACGCTCCAGTACATCATCAATTCACCTCCAGGAAGGATTCTAGATTGTTTTCTGCTATGGAATCTATGAGCGCACAGCCTTGCTTTATCTTTCCCAGCCCAAGAGTTAGGGTGGCTTGTCCTTTCCAGAAGCTGAGCTTCAACTGGGGCACCTGCTACGTTTATATTTGTAAGTGCTTCCTGTTGAGGTTTAGTTTCTGTAAAATGAGCATCATGGCCTACCCAACGGAGTATTTTCTACGAGTAAGTCAGTAAGCGTTACCTAGCATGTTTTCATATGCCCCGTTTATATTGTACACTAAGACTACGTGATGGGCCTCGGGGGAAACGTCTCCAGCAACCTTGTGTGCCTTTGGCAATGTGATCGTTACTAGTGCGTCTTTGTGGAGATGTCCTCGTGCTTCTGCGCACAACCTGAATCGGCGGTAAACGCAGTGGTGTCGTTTTGGAAAGCTGTCCATCATCCTGGTAAAAGGCGGGAATTCCCTTGCCTACTACGAGGGTGGACGGGGCGTGGCTCAGCGGGCGGAGCTTTCAGGTGATTCATAAAGGGAGAACCTTCTACTCTGTGTCTGCAGGAGAGGAAGATAGAACCCGCGCGTCACAGTCAGATACAGATTACGCTCCAGTACATCATCAATTCACCTCCAGGAAGGATTCTAGATTGTTTTCTGCTATGGAATCTATGAGCGCACAGCCTTGCTTTATCTTTCCCAGCCCAAGAGTTAGGGTGGCTTGTCCTTTCCAGAAGCTGAGCTTCAACTGGGGCACCTGCTACGTTTATATTTGTAAGTGCTTCCTTTGAGGTTTAGTTTCTGTAAAATGAGCATCATGGCCTACCCAACCGGTGTATTTTCTACGAGTAAGTCAGTAAGCGTTACCTAGCATGTTTTCATATGCCCCGTTTATATTGTACACTAAGACTACGTGATGGGCCTCGGGGGAAACGTCTCCAGCAACCTTGTGTGCCTTTGGCAATGTGATCGTTACTAGTGCGTCTTTGTGGAGATGTCCTCGTGCTTCTGCGCACAACCTGAATCGGCGGTAAACGCAGTGGTGTCGTTTTGGAAAGCTGTCCATCATCCTGGTAAAAGGCGGGAATTCCCTTGCCTACTACGAGGGTGGACGGGGCATGGCTCAGCGGGCGGAGCTTACAGGTGATTCATAAAGGGAGAACCTTCTACTCTGTGTCTGCAGGAGAGGAAGATAGAACCCGCGCGTCACAGTCAGATACAGATTACGCTCCAGTACATCATCAATTCACCTCCAGGAAGGATTCTAGATTGTTTTCTGCTATGGAATCTATGAGCGCACAGCCTTGCTTTATCTTTCCCAGCCCAAGAGTTAGGGTGGCTTGTCCTTTCCAGAAGCTGAGCTTCAACTGGGGCACCTGCTACGTTTATATTTGTAAGTGCTTCCTGTTGAGGTTTAGTTTCTGTAAAATGAGCATCATGGCCTACCCAACCGGAGTATTTTCTACGAGTAAGTCAGTAAGCGTTACCTAGCATGTTTTCATATGCCCCGTTTATATTGTACACTAAGACTACGTGATGGGCCACGGGGGAAACCTCACCAGCAACCTTGTGTGCCTTTGGCAATGTGATCGTTACTAGTGCGTCTTTGTGGAGATGTCCTCGTGCTTCTGCGCACAACCTGAATCGGCGGTAAACGCAGTGGTGTCGTTTTGGAAAGCTGTCCATCATCCTGGTAAAAGGCGGGAATTCCCTTGCCTACTACGAGGGTGGACGGGGCGTGGCTCAGCGGGCGAAGCTTTCAGGTGATTCATAAAGGGAGAACCTTCTACTCTGTGTCTGCAGGAGAGGAAGATAGAACCCGCGCGTCACAGTCAGATACAGATTACGCTCCAGTACATCATCAATTCACCTCCAGGAAGGATTCTAGATTGTTTTCTGCTATGGAATCTATGAGCGCACAGCCTTGCTTTATCTTTGCCAAGCCCAAGTTAGGGTGGCTTGTCCTTTCCAGAAGCTGAGCTTCAACTGGTGCACCTGCTACGTTTATATTTGTAAGTGCTTCCTTTGAGGTTTAGTTTCTGTAAAATGAGCATCATGGCCTACCCAACCGGTGTTTTTTCTACGAGTAAGTCAGTAAGCGTTACCTAGCATGTTTTCATATGCCCCGTTTATATTGTACACTAAGACTACGTGATGGGCCACGGGGGAAACCTCACCAGCAACCTTGTGTGCCTTTGGCAATGTGATCGTTACTAGTGCGTCTTTGTGGAGATGTCCTCGTGCTTCTGCGCACAACCTGAATCGGCGGTAAACGCAGTGGTGTCGTTTTGGAAAGCTGTCCATCATCCTGGTAAAAGGCGGGAATTCCCTTGCCTACTACGAGGGTGGACGGGGCTTGGCTCAGCGGGCGGAGCTTACAGGTGATTCATAAAGGGAGAACCTTCTACTCTGTGTCTGCAGGAGAGGAAGATAGAACCCGCGCGTCACAGTCAGATACAGATTACGCTCCAGTACATCATCAATTCACCTCCAGGAAGGATTCTAGATTGTTTTCTGCTATGGAATCTATGAGCGCACAGCCTTGCTTTATCTTTCCCAGCCCAAGAGTTAGGGTGGCTTGTCCTTTCCAGAAGCTGAGCTTCAACTGGGGCACCTGCTACGTTTATATTTGTAAGTGCTTCCTGTTGAGGTTTAGTTTCTGTAAAATGAGCATCATGGCCTACCCAACGGAGTATTTTCTACGAGTAAGTCAGTAAGCGTTACCTAGCATGTTTTCATATGCCCCGTTTATATTGTACACTAAGACTACGTGATGGGCCTCGGGGGAAACGTCTCCAGCAACCTTGTGTGCCTTTGGCAATGTGATCGTTACTAGTGCGTCTTTGTGGAGATGTCCTCGTGCTTCTGCGCACAACCTGAATCGGCGGTAAACGCAGTGGTGTCGTTTTGGAAAGCCGTCCATCATCCTGGTAAAAGGCGGGAATTCCCTTGCCTACTACGAGGGTGGACGGGGCGTGGCTCAGCGGGCGGAGCTTTCAGGTGATTCATAAAGGGAGAACCTTCTACTCTGTGTCTGCAGGAGAGGAAGATAGAACCCGCGCGTCACAGTCAGATACAGATTACGCTCCAGTACATCATCAATTCACCTCCAGGAAGGATTCTAGATTGTTTTCTGCTATGGAATCTATGAGCGCACAGCCTTGCTTTATCTTTCCCAGCCCAAGAGTTAGGGTGGCTTGTCCTTTCCAGAAGCTGAGCTTCAACTGGGGCACCTGCTACGTTTATATTTGTAAGTGCTTCCTTTGAGGTTTAGTTTCTGTAAAATGAGCATCATGGCCTACCCAACCGGTGTATTTTCTACGAGTAAGTCAGTAAGCGTTACCTAGCATGTTTTCATATGCCCCGTTTATATTGTACACTAAGACTACGTGATGGGCCACGGGGGAAACGTCTCCAGCAACCTTGTGTGCCTTTGGCAATGTGATCGTTACTAGTGCGTCTTTGTGGAGATGTCCTCGTGCTTCTGCGCACAACCTGAATCGGCGGTAAACGCAGTGGTGTCGTTTTGGAAAGCCGTCCATCATCCTGGTAAAAGGCGGGAATTCCCTTGCCTACTACGAGGGTGGACGGGGCGTGGCTCAGCGGGCGGAGCTTACAGGTGATTCATAAAGGGAGAACCTTCTACTCTGTGTCTGCAGGAGAGGAAGATAGAACCCGCGCGTCACAGTCAGATACAGATTACGCTCCAGTACATCATCAATTCACCTCCAGGAAGGATTCTAGATTGTTTTCTGCTATGGAATCTATGAGCGCACAGCCTTGCTTTATCTTTCCCAGCCCAAGAGTTAGGGTGGCTTGTCCTTTCCAGAAGCTGAGCTTCAACTGGGGCACCTGCTACGTTTATATTTGTAAGTGCTTCCTGTTGAGGTTTAGTTTCTGTAAAATGAGCATCATGGCCTACCCAACCGGAGTATTTTCTACGAGTAAGTCAGTAAGCGTTACCTAGCATGTTTTCATATGCCCCGTTTATATTGTACACTAAGACTACGTGATGGGCCACGGGGGAAACCTCACCAGCAACCTTGTGTGCCTTTGGCAATGTGATCGTTACTAGTGCGTCTTTGTGGAGATGTCCTCGTGCTTCTGCGCACAACCTGAATCGGCGGTAAATGCAGTGGTGTCGTTTTGGAAAGCTGTCCATCATCCTGGTAAAAGGCGGGAATTCCCTTGCCTACTACGAGGGTGGACGGGGCGTGGCTCAGCGGGCGAAGCTTACAGGTGATTCATAAAGGGAGAACCTTCTACTCTGTGTCTGCAGGAGAGGAAGATAGAACCCGCGCGTCACAGTCAGATACAGATTACGCTCCAGTACATCATCAATTCACCTCCAGGAAGGATTCTAGATTGTTTTCTGCTATGGAATCTATGAGCGCACAGCCTTGCTTTATCTTTGCCAAGCCCAAGTTAGGGTGGCTTGTCCTTTCCAGAAGCTGAGCTTCAACTGGTGCACCTGCTACGTTTATATTTGTAAGTGCTTCCTTTGAGGTTTAGTTTCTGTAAAATGAGCATCATGGCCTACCCAACCGGTGTTTTTTCTACGAGTAAGTCAGTAAGCGTTACCTAGCATGTTTTCATATGCCCCGTTTATATTGTACACTAAGACTACGTGATGGGCCACGGGGGAAACCTCACCAGCAACCTTGTGTGCCTTTGGCAATGTGATCGTTACTAGTGCGTCTTTGTGGAGATGTCCTCGTGCTTCTGCGCACAACCTGAATCGGCGGTAAACGCAGTGGTGTCGTTTTGGAAAGCTGTCCATCATCCTGGTAAAAGGCGGGAATTCCCTTGCCTACTACGAGGGTGGACGGGGCTTGGCTCAGCGGGCGGAGCTTACAGGTGATTCATAAAGGGAGAACCTTCTACTCTGTGTCTGCAGGAGAGGAAGATAGAACCCGCGCGTCACAGTCAGATACAGATTACGCTCCAGTACATCATCAATTCACCTCCAGGAAGGATTCTAGATTGTTTTCTGCTATGGAATCTATGAGCGCACAGCCTTGCTTTATCTTTCCCAGCCCAAGAGTTAGGGTGGCTTGTCCTTTCCAGAAGCTGAGCTTCAACTGGGGCACCTGCTACGTTTATATTTGTAAGTGCTTCCTGTTGAGGTTTAGTTTCTGTAAAATGAGCATCATGGCCTACCCAACGGAGTATTTTCTACGAGTAAGTCAGTAAGCGTTACCTAGCATGTTTTCATATGCCCCGTTTATATTGTACACTAAGACTACGTGATGGGCCTCGGGGGAAACGTCTCCAGCAACCTTGTGTGCCTTTGGCAATGTGATCGTTACTAGTGCGTCTTTGTGGAGATGTCCTCGTGCTTCTGCGCACAACCTGAATCGGCGGTAAACGCAGTGGTGTCGTTTTGGAAAGCTGTCCATCATCCTGGTAAAAGGCGGGAATTCCCTTGCCTACTACGAGGGTGGACGGGGCGTGGCTCAGCGGGCGGAGCTTTCAGGTGATTCATAAAGGGAGAACCTTCTACTCTGTGTCTGCAGGAGAGGAAGATAGAACCCGCGCGTCACAGTCAGATACAGATTACGCTCCAGTACATCATCAATTCACCTCCAGGAAGGATTCTAGATTGTTTTCTGCTATGGAATCTATGAGCGCACAGCCTTGCTTTATCTTTCCCAGCCCAAGAGTTAGGGTGGCTTGTCCTTTCCAGAAGCTGAGCTTCAACTGGGGCACCTGCTACGTTTATATTTGTAAGTGCTTCCTTTGAGGTTTAGTTTCTGTAAAATGAGCATCATGGCCTACCCAACCGGTGTATTTTCTACGAGTAAGTCAGTAAGCGTTACCTAGCATGTTTTCATATGCCCCGTTTATATTGTACACTAAGACTACGTGATGGGCCTCGGGGGAAACGTCTCCAGCAACCTTGTGTGCCTTTGGCAATGTGATCGTTACTAGTGCGTCTTTGTGGAGATGTCCTCGTGCTTCTGCGCACAACCTGAATCGGCGGTAAACGCAGTGGTGTCGTTTTGGAAAGCTGTCCATCATCCTGGTAAAAGGCGGGAATTCCCTTGCCTACTACGAGGGTGGACGGGGCATGGCTCAGCGGGCGGAGCTTACAGGTGATTCATAAAGGGAGAACCTTCTACTCTGTGTCTGCAGGAGAGGAAGATAGAACCCGCGCGTCACAGTCAGATACAGATTACGCTCCAGTACATCATCAATTCACCTCCAGGAAGGATTCTAGATTGTTTTCTGCTATGGAATCTATGAGCGCACAGCCTTGCTTTATCTTTCCCAGCCCAAGAGTTAGGGTGGCTTGTCCTTTCCAGAAGCTGAGCTTCAACTGGGGCACCTGCTACGTTTATATTTGTAAGTGCTTCCTGTTGAGGTTTAGTTTCTGTAAAATGAGCATCATGGCCTACCCAACCGGAGTATTTTCTACGAGTAAGTCAGTAAGCGTTACCTAGCATGTTTTCATATGCCCCGTATATATTGTACCCTAAGACTAAGTGATGGGCCTCGGGGGAAACGTCTCCAGCAACCTTGTGTGCCTTTGGCAATGTGATCGTTACTAGTGCGTCTTTGTGGAGATGTCCTCGTGCTTCTGCGCACAACCTGAATCGGCGGTAAACGCAGTGGTGTCGTTTTGGAAAGCCGTCCATCATCCTGGTAAAAGGCGGGAATTCCCTTGCCTACTACGAGGGTGGACGGGGCGTGGCTCAGCGGGCGGAGCTTACAGGTGATTCATAAAGGGAGAACCTTCTACTCTGTGTCTGCAGGAGAGGAAGATAGAACCCGCGCGTCACAGTCAGATACAGATTACGCTCCAGTACATCATCAATTCACCTCCAGGAAGGATTCTAGATTGTTTTCTGCTATGGAATCTATGAGCGCACAGCCTTGCTTTATCTTTCCCAGCCCAAGAGTTAGGGTGGCTTGTCCTTTCCAGAAGCTGAGCTTCAACTGGGGCACCTGCTACGTTTATATTTGTAAGTGCTTCCTGTTGAGGTTTAGTTTCTGTAAAATGAGCATCATGGCCTACCCAACGGAGTATTTTCTACGAGTAAGTCAGTAAGCGTTACCTAGCATGTTTTCATATGCCCCGTTTATATTGTACACTAAGACTACGTGATGGGCCTCGGGGGAAACGTCTCCAGCAACCTTGTGTGCCTTTGGCAATGTGATCGTTACTAGTGCGTCTTTGTGGAGATGTCCTCGTGCTTCTGCGCACAACCTGAATCGGCGGTAAACGCAGTGGTGTCGTTTTGGAAAGCTGTCCATCATCCTGGTAAAAGGCGGGAATTCCCTTGCCTACTACGAGGGTGGACGGGGCGTGGCTCAGCGGGCGGAGCTTTCAGGTGATTCATAAAGGGAGAACCTTCTACTCTGTGTCTGCAGGAGAGGAAGATAGAACCCGCGCGTCACAGTCAGATACAGATTACGCTCCAGTACATCATCAATTCACCTCCAGGAAGGATTCTAGATTGTTTTCTGCTATGGAATCTATGAGCGCACAGCCTTGCTTTATCTTTCCCAGCCCAAGAGTTAGGGTGGCTTGTCCTTTCCAGAAGCTGAGCTTCAACTGGGGCACCTGCTACGTTTATATTTGTAAGTGCTTCCTTTGAGGTTTAGTTTCTGTAAAATGAGCATCATGGCCTACCCAACCGGTGTATTTTCTACGAGTAAGTCAGTAAGCGTTACCTAGCATGTTTTCATATGCCCCGTTTATATTGTACACTAAGACTACGTGATGGGCCACGGGGGAAACCTCACCAGCAACCTTGTGTGCCTTTGGCAATGTGATCGTTACTAGTGCGTCTTTGTGGAGATGTCCTCGTGCTTCTGCGCACAACCTGAATCGGCGGTAAACGCAGTGGTGTCGTTTTGGAAAGCTGTCCATCATCCTGGTAAAAGGCGGGAATTCCCTTGCCTACTACGAGGGTGGACGGGGCGTGGCTCAGCGGGCGAAGCTTTCAGGTGATTCATAAAGGGAGAACCTTCTACTCTGTGTCTGCAGGAGAGGAAGATAGAACCCGCGCGTCACAGTCAGATACAGATTACGCTCCAGTACATCATCAATTCACCTCCAGGAAGGATTCTAGATTGTTTTCTGCTATGGAATCTATGAGCGCACAGCCTTGCTTTATCTTTGCCAAGCCCAAGTTAGGGTGGCTTGTCCTTTCCAGAAGCTGAGCTTCAACTGGTGCACCTGCTACGTTTATATTTGTAAGTGCTTCCTTTGAGGTTTAGTTTCTGTAAAATGAGCATCATGGCCTACCCAACCGGTGTTTTTTCTACGAGTAAGTCAGTAAGCGTTACCTAGCATGTTTTCATATGCCCCGTTTATATTGTACACTAAGACTACGTGATGGGCCACGGGGGAAACCTCACCAGCAACCTTGTGTGCCTTTGGCAATGTGATCGTTACTAGTGCGTCTTTGTGGAGATGTCCTCGTGCTTCTGCGCACAACCTGAATCGGCGGTAAACGCAGTGGTGTCGTTTTGGAAAGCTGTCCATCATCCTGGTAAAAGGCGGGAATTCCCTTGCCTACTACGAGGGTGGACGGGGCTTGGCTCAGCGGGCGGAGCTTACAGGTGATTCATAAAGGGAGAACCTTCTACTCTGTGTCTGCAGGAGAGGAAGATAGAACCCGCGCGTCACAGTCAGATACAGATTACGCTCCAGTACATCATCAATTCACCTCCAGGAAGGATTCTAGATTGTTTTCTGCTATGGAATCTATGAGCGCACAGCCTTGCTTTATCTTTCCCAGCCCAAGAGTTAGGGTGGCTTGTCCTTTCCAGAAGCTGAGCTTCAACTGGGGCACCTGCTACGTTTATATTTGTAAGTGCTTCCTGTTGAGGTTTAGTTTCTGTAAAATGAGCATCATGGCCTACCCAACGGAGTATTTTCTACGAGTAAGTCAGTAAGCGTTACCTAGCATGTTTTCATATGCCCCGTTTATATTGTACACTAAGACTACGTGATGGGCCTCGGGGGAAACGTCTCCAGCAACCTTGTGTGCCTTTGGCAATGTGATCGTTACTAGTGCGTCTTTGTGGAGATGTCCTCGTGCTTCTGCGCACAACCTGAATCGGCGGTAAACGCAGTGGTGTCGTTTTGGAAAGCTGTCCATCATCCTGGTAAAAGGCGGGAATTCCCTTGCCTACTACGAGGGTGGACGGGGCGTGGCTCAGCGGGCGGAGCTTTCAGGTGATTCATAAAGGGAGAACCTTCTACTCTGTGTCTGCAGGAGAGGAAGATAGAACCCGCGCGTCACAGTCAGATACAGATTACGCTCCAGTACATCATCAATTCACCTCCAGGAAGGATTCTAGATTGTTTTCTGCTATGGAATCTATGAGCGCACAGCCTTGCTTTATCTTTCCCAGCCCAAGAGTTAGGGTGGCTTGTCCTTTCCAGAAGCTGAGCTTCAACTGGGGCACCTGCTACGTTTATATTTGTAAGTGCTTCCTTTGAGGTTTAGTTTCTGTAAAATGAGCATCATGGCCTACCCAACCGGTGTATTTTCTACGAGTAAGTCAGTAAGCGTTACCTAGCATGTTTTCATATGCCCCGTTTATATTGTACACTAAGACTACGTGATGGGCCACGGGGGAAACCTCACCAGCAACCTTGTGTGCCTTTGGCAATGTGATCGTTACTAGTGCGTCTTTGTGGAGATGTCCTCGTGCTTCTGCGCACAACCTGAATCGGCGGTAAACGCAGTGGTGTCGTTTTGGAAAGCTGTCCATCATCCTGGTAAAAGGCGGGAATTCCCTTGCCTACTACGAGGGTGGACGGGGCGTGGCTCAGCGGGCGGAGCTTACAGGTGATTCATAAAGGGAGAACCTTCTACTCTGTGTCTGCAGGAGAGGAAGATAGAACCCGCGCGTCACAGTTAGATACAGATTACGCTCCAGTACATCATCAATTCACCTCCAGGAAGGATTCTAGATTGTTTTCTGCTATGGAATCTATGAGCGCACAGCCTTGCTTTATCTTTCCCAGCCCAAGAGTTAGGGTGGCTTGTCCTTTCCAGAAGCTGAGCTTCAACTGGGGCACCTGCTACGTTTATATTTGTAAGTGCTTCCTGTTGAGGTTTAGTTTCTGTAAAATGAGCATCATGGCCTACCCAAACGGAGTATTTTCTACGAGTAAGTCAGTAAGCGTTACCTAGCATGTTTTCATATGCCCCGTATATATTGTACCCTAAGACTAAGTGATGGGCCTCGGGGGAAACGTCTCCAGCAACCTTGTGTGCCTTTGGCAATGTGATCGTTACTAGTGCGTCTTTGTGGAGATGTCCTCGTGCTTCTGCGCACAACCTGAATCGGCGGTAAACGCAGTGGTGTCGTTTTGGAAAGCCGTCCATCATCCTGGTAAAAGGCGGGAATTCCCTTGCCTACTACGAGGGTGGACGGGGCGTGGCTCAGCGGGCGGAGCTTACAGGTGATTCATAAAGGGAGAACCTTCTACTCTGTGTCTGCAGGAGAGGAAGATAGAACCCGCGCGTCACAGTCAGATACAGATTACGCTCCAGTACATCATCAATTCACCTCCAGGAAGGATTCTAGATTGTTTTCTGCTATGGAATCTATGAGCGCACAGCCTTGCTTTATCTTTCCCAGCCCAAGAGTTAGGGTGGCTTGTCCTTTCCAGAAGCTGAGCTTCAACTGGGGCACCTGCTACGTTTATATTTGTAAGTGCTTCCTGTTGAGGTTTAGTTTCTGTAAAATGAGCATCATGGCCTACCCAACCGGAGTATTTTCTACGAGTAAGTCAGTAAGCGTTACCTAGCATGTTTTCATATGCCCCGTTTATATTGTACACTAAGACTACGTGATGGGCCACGGGGGAAACCTCACCAGCAACCTTGTGTGCCTTTGGCAATGTGATCGTTACTAGTGCGTCTTTGTGGAGATGTCCTCGTGCTTCTGCGCACAACCTGAATCGGCGGTAAACGCAGTGGTGTCGTTTTGGAAAGCTGTCCATCATCCTGGTAAAAGGCGGGAATTCCCTTGCCTACTACGAGGGTGGACGGGGCGTGGCTCAGCGGGCGGAGCTTACAGGTGATTCATAAAGGGAGAACCTTCTACTCTGTGTCTGCAGGAGAGGAAGATAGAACCCGCGCGTCACAGTCAGATACAGATTACGCTCCAGTACATCATCAATTCACCTCCAGGAAGGATTCTAGATTGTTTTCTGCTATGGAATCTATGAGCGCACAGCCTTGCTTTATCTTTGCCAAGCCCAAGTTAGGGTGGCTTGTCCTTTCCAGAAGCTGAGCTTCAACTGGTGCACCTGCTACGTTTATATTTGTAAGTGCTTCCTTTGAGGTTTAGTTTCTGTAAAATGAGCATCATGGCCTACCCAACCGGTGTTTTTTCTACGAGTAAGTCAGTAAGCGTTACCTAGCATGTTTTCATATGCCCCGTTTATATTGTACACTAAGACTACGTGATGGGCCAAGGGGGAAACCTCACCAGCAACCTTGTGTGCCTTTGGCAATGTGATCGTTACTAGTGCGTCTTTGTGGAGATGTCCTCGTGCTTCTGCGCACAACCTGAATCGGCGGTAAACGCAGTGGTGTCGTTTTGGAAAGCTGTCCATCATCCTGGTAAAAGGCGGGAATTCCCTTGCCTACTACGAGGGTGGACGGGGCGTGGCTCAGCGGGCGGAGCTTTCAGGTGATTCATAAAGGGAGAACCTTCTACTCTGTGTCTGCAGGAGAGGAAGATAGAACCCGCGCGTCACAGTCAGATACAGATTACGCTCCAGTACATCATCAATTCACCTCCAGGAAGGATTCTAGATTGTTTTCTGCTATGGAATCTATGAGCGCACAGCCTTGCTTTATCTTTCCCAGCCCAAGAGTTAGGGTGGCTTGTCCTTTCCAGAAGCTGAGCTTCAACTGGGGCACCTGCTACGTTTATATTTGTAAGTGCTTCCTTTGAGGTTTAGTTTCTGTAAAATGAGCATCATGGCCTACCCAACCGGTGTATTTTCTACGAGTAAGTCAGTAAGCGTTACCTAGCATGTTTTCATATGCCCCGTTTATATTGTACACTAAGACTACGTGATGGGCCACGGGGGAAACCTCACCAGCAACCTTGTGTGCCTTTGGCAATGTGATCGTTACTAGTGCGTCTTTGTGGAGATGTCCTCGTGCTTCTGCGCACAACCTGAATCGGCGGTAAACGCAGTGGTGTCGTTTTGGAAAGCTGTCCATCATCCTGGTAAAAGGCGGGAATTCCCTTGCCTACTACGAGGGTGGACGGGGCGTGGCTCAGCGGGCGGAGCTTACAGGTGATTCATAAAGGGAGAACCTTCTACTCTGTGTCTGCAGGAGAGGAAGATAGAACCCGCGCGTCACAGTTAGATACAGATTACGCTCCAGTACATCATCAATTCACCTCCAGGAAGGATTCTAGATTGTTTTCTGCTATGGAATCTATGAGCGCACAGCCTTGCTTTATCTTTCCCAGCCCAAGAGTTAGGGTGGCTTGTCCTTTCCAGAAGCTGAGCTTCAACTGGGGCACCTGCTACGTTTATATTTGTAAGTGCTTCCTGTTGAGGTTTAGTTTCTGTAAAATGAGCATCATGGCCTACCCAAACGGAGTATTTTCTACGAGTAAGTCAGTAAGCGTTACCTAGCATGTTTTCATATGCCCCGTATATATTGTACCCTAAGACTAAGTGATGGGCCTCGGGGGAAACGTCTCCAGCAACCTTGTGTGCCTTTGGCAATGTGATCGTTACTAGTGCGTCTTTGTGGAGATGTCCTCGTGCTTCTGCGCACAACCTGAATCGGCGGTAAACGCAGTGGTGTCGTTTTGGAAAGCCGTCCATCATCCTGGTAAAAGGCGGGAATTCCCTTGCCTACTACGAGGGTGGACGGGGCGTGGCTCAGCGGGCGGAGCTTACAGGTGATTCATAAAGGGAGAACCTTCTACTCTGTGTCTGCAGGAGAGGAAGATAGAACCCGCGCGTCACAGTCAGATACAGATTACGCTCCAGTACATCATCAATTCACCTCCAGGAAGGATTCTAGATTGTTTTCTGCTATGGAATCTATGAGCGCACAGCCTTGCTTTATCTTTCCCAGCCCAAGAGTTAGGGTGGCTTGTCCTTTCCAGAAGCTGAGCTTCAACTGGGGCACCTGCTACGTTTATATTTGTAAGTGCTTCCTGTTGAGGTTTAGTTTCTGTAAAATGAGCATCATGGCCTACCCAACCGGAGTATTTTCTACGAGTAAGTCAGTAAGCGTTACCTAGCATGTTTTCATATGCCCCGTTTATATTGTACACTAAGACTACGTGATGGGCCACGGGGGAAACCTCACCAGCAACCTTGTGTGCCTTTGGCAATGTGATCGTTACTAGTGCGTCTTTGTGGAGATGTCCTCGTGCTTCTGCGCACAACCTGAATCGGCGGTAAACGCAGTGGTGTCGTTTTGGAAAGCTGTCCATCATCCTGGTAAAAGGCGGGAATTCCCTTGCCTACTACGAGGGTGGACGGGGCGTGGCTCAGCGGGCGGAGCTTACAGGTGATTCATAAAGGGAGAACCTTCTACTCTGTGTCTGCAGGAGAGGAAGATAGAACCCGCGCGTCACAGTCAGATACAGATTACGCTCCAGTACATCATCAATTCACCTCCAGGAAGGATTCTAGATTGTTTTCTGCTATGGAATCTATGAGCGCACAGCCTTGCTTTATCTTTGCCAAGCCCAAGTTAGGGTGGCTTGTCCTTTCCAGAAGCTGAGCTTCAACTGGTGCACCTGCTACGTTTATATTTGTAAGTGCTTCCTTTGAGGTTTAGTTTCTGTAAAATGAGCATCATGGCCTACCCAACCGGTGTTTTTTCTACGAGTAAGTCAGTAAGCGTTACCTAGCATGTTTTCATATGCCCCGTTTATATTGTACACTAAGACTACGTGATGGGCCAAGGGGGAAACCTCACCAGCAACCTTGTGTGCCTTTGGCAATGTGATCGTTACTAGTGCGTCTTTGTGGAGATGTCCTCGTGCTTCTGCGCACAACCTGAATCGGCGGTAAACGCAGTGGTGTCGTTTTGGAAAGCTGTCCATCATCCTGGTAAAAGGCGGGAATTCCCTTGCCTACTACGAGGGTGGACGGGGCGTGGCTCAGCGGGCGAAGCTTTCAGGTGATTCATAAAGGGAGAACCTTCTACTCTGTGTCTGCAGGAGAGGAAGATAGAACCCGCGCGTCACAGTCAGATACAGATTACGCTCCAGTACATCATCAATTCACCTCCAGGAAGGATTCTAGATTGTTTTCTGCTATGGAATCTATGAGCGCACAGCCTTGCTTTATCTTTCCCAGCCCAAGAGTTAGGGTGGCTTGTCCTTTCCAGAAGCTGAGCTTCAACTGGGGCACCTGCTACGTTTATATTTGTAAGTGCTTCCTGTTGAGGTTTAGTTTCTGTAAAATGAGCATCATGGCCTACCCAACGGAGTATTTTCTACGAGTAAGTCAGTAAGCGTTACCTAGCATGTTTTCATATGCCCCGTTTATATTGTACACTAAGACTACGTGATGGGCCTCGGGGGAAACGTCTCCAGCAACCTTGTGTGCCTTTGGCAATGTGATCGTTACTAGTGCGTCTTTGTGGAGATGTCCTCGTGCTTCTGCGCACAACCTGAATCGGCGGTAAACGCAGTGGTGTCGTTTTGGAAAGCTGTCCATCATCCTGGTAAAAGGCGGGAATTCCCTTGCCTACTACGAGGGTGGACGGGGCGTGGCTCAGCGGGCGGAGCTTTCAGGTGATTCATAAAGGGAGAACCTTCTACTCTGTGTCTGCAGGAGAGGAAGATAGAACCCGCGCGTCACAGTCAGATACAGATTACGCTCCAGTACATCATCAATTCACCTCCAGGAAGGATTCTAGATTGTTTTCTGCTATGGAATCTATGAGCGCACAGCCTTGCTTTATCTTTCCCAGCCCAAGAGTTAGGGTGGCTTGTCCTTTCCAGAAGCTGAGCTTCAACTGGGGCACCTGCTACGTTTATATTTGTAAGTGCTTCCTTTGAGGTTTAGTTTCTGTAAAATGAGCATCATGGCCTACCCAACCGGTGTATTTTCTACGAGTAAGTCAGTAAGCGTTACCTAGCATGTTTTCATATGCCCCGTTTATATTGTACACTAAGACTACGTGATGGGCCACGGGGGAAACCTCACCAGCAACCTTGTGTGCCTTTGGCAATGTGATCGTTACTAGTGCGTCTTTGTGGAGATGTCCTCGTGCTTCTGCGCACAACCTGAATCGGCGGTAAACGCAGTGGTGTCGTTTTGGAAAGCTGTCCATCATCCTGGTAAAAGGCGGGAATTCCCTTGCCTACTACGAGGGTGGACGGGGCGTGGCTCAGCGGGCGGAGCTTACAGGTGATTCATAAAGGGAGAACCTTCTACTCTGTGTCTGCAGGAGAGGAAGATAGAACCCGCGCGTCACAGTCAGATACAGATTACGCTCCAGTACATCATCAATTCACCTCCAGGAAGGATTCTAGATTGTTTTCTGCTATGGAATCTATGAGCGCACAGCCTTGCTTTATCTTTGCCAAGCCCAAGTTAGGGTGGCTTGTCCTTTCCAGAAGCTGAGCTTCAACTGGTGCACCTGCTACGTTTATATTTGTAAGTGCTTCCTTTGAGGTTTAGTTTCTGTAAAATGAGCATCATGGCCTACCCAACCGGTGTTTTTTCTACGAGTAAGTCAGTAAGCGTTACCTAGCATGTTTTCATATGCCCCGTTTATATTGTACACTAAGACTACGTGATGGGCCAAGGGGGAAACCTCACCAGCAACCTTGTGTGCCTTTGGCAATGTGATCGTTACTAGTGCGTCTTTGTGGAGATGTCCTCGTGCTTCTGCGCACAACCTGAATCGGCGGTAAACGCAGTGGTGTCGTTTTGGAAAGCTGTCCATCATCCTGGTAAAAGGCGGGAATTCCCTTGCCTACTACGAGGGTGGACGGGGCGTGGCTCAGCGGGCGAAGCTTTCAGGTGATTCATAAAGGGAGAACCTTCTACTCTGTGTCTGCAGGAGAGGAAGATAGAACCCGCGCGTCACAGTCAGATACAGATTACGCTCCAGTACATCATCAATTCACCTCCAGGAAGGATTCTAGATTGTTTTCTGCTATGGAATCTATGAGCGCACAGCCTTGCTTTATCTTTCCCAGCCCAAGAGTTAGGGTGGCTTGTCCTTTCCAGAAGCTGAGCTTCAACTGGGGCACCTGCTACGTTTATATTTGTAAGTGCTTCCTGTTGAGGTTTAGTTTCTGTAAAATGAGCATCATGGCCTACCCAACGGAGTATTTTCTACGAGTAAGTCAGTAAGCGTTACCTAGCATGTTTTCATATGCCCCGTTTATATTGTACACTAAGACTACGTGATGGGCCTCGGGGGAAACGTCTCCAGCAACCTTGTGTGCCTTTGGCAATGTGATCGTTACTAGTGCGTCTTTGTGGAGATGTCCTCGTGCTTCTGCGCACAACCTGAATCGGCGGTAAACGCAGTGGTGTCGTTTTGGAAAGCTGTCCATCATCCTGGTAAAAGGCGGGAATTCCCTTGCCTACTACGAGGGTGGACGGGGCGTGGCTCAGCGGGCGGAGCTTTCAGGTGATTCATAAAGGGAGAACCTTCTACTCTGTGTCTGCAGGAGAGGAAGATAGAACCCGCGCGTCACAGTCAGATACAGATTACGCTCCAGTACATCATCAATTCACCTCCAGGAAGGATTCTAGATTGTTTTCTGCTATGGAATCTATGAGCGCACAGCCTTGCTTTATCTTTCCCAGCCCAAGAGTTAGGGTGGCTTGTCCTTTCCAGAAGCTGAGCTTCAACTGGGGCACCTGCTACGTTTATATTTGTAAGTGCTTCCTTTGAGGTTTAGTTTCTGTAAAATGAGCATCATGGCCTACCCAACCGGTGTATTTTCTACGAGTAAGTCAGTAAGCGTTACCTAGCATGTTTTCATATGCCCCGTTTATATTGTACACTAAGACTACGTGATGGGCCACGGGGGAAACCTCACCAGCAACCTTGTGTGCCTTTGGCAATGTGATCGTTACTAGTGCGTCTTTGTGGAGATGTCCTCGTGCTTCTGCGCACCAACAACGCACGACCTGAATCGGCGGTAAACGCAGTGGTGTCGTTTTGGAAAGCTGTCCATCATCCTGGTAAAAGGCGGGAATTCCTTTGCCTACTACGAGGGTGGACGGGGCGTGGCTCAGCGGGCAGAGCTTACAGGTGATTCATAAAGGGAGAACCAGCTACTCTGTGTCTGCAGGAGAGGAAGATAGAACCCGCGCGTCACAGTCAGATACAGATTACGCTCCAGTACATCATCAATTCACCTCCAGGAAGGATTCTAGATTGTTTTCTGCTATGGAATCTATGAGCGCACAGCCTTGCTTTATCTTTCCCAGCCCAAGAGTTAGGGTGGCTTGTCCTTTCCAGAAGCTGAGCTTCAACTGGGGCACCTGCTACGTTTATATTTGTAAGTGCTTCCTGTTGAGGTTTAGTTTCTGTAAAATGAGCATCATGGCCTACCCAAACGGAGTATTTTCTACGAGTAAGTCAGTAAGCGTTACCTAGCATGTTTTCATATGCCCCGTGTATATTGTACCCTAAGACTAAGTGATGGGCCTCGGGGGAAACGTCTCCAGCAACCTTGTGTGCCTTTGGCAATGTGATCGTTACTAGAGCGTCTTTGTGGAGATGTCCTCGTGCTTCTGCGCACAACCTGAATCGGCGGTAAACGCAGTGGTGTCGTTTTGGAAAGCCGTCCATCATCCTGGTAAAAGGCGGGAATTCCCTTGCCTACTACGAGGGTGGACGGGGCGTGGCTCAGCGGGCGGAGCTTACAGGTGATTCATAAAGGGAGAACCTTCTACTCTGTGTCTGCAGGAGAGGAAGATAGAACCCGCGCGTCACAGTCAGATACAGATTACGCTCCAGTACATCATCAATTCACCTCCAGGAAGGATTCTAGATTGTTTTCTGCTATGGAATCTATGAGCGCACAGCCTTGCTTTATCTTTCCCAGCCCAAGAGTTAGGGTGGCTTGTCCTTTCCAGAAGCTGAGCTTCAACTGGGGCACCTGCTACGTTTATATTTGTAAGTGCTTCCTTTGAGGTTTAGTTTCTGTAAAATGAGCATCATGGCCTACCCAACCGGTGTATTTTCTACGAGTAAGTCAGTAAGCGTTACCTAGCATGTTTTCATATGCCCCGTTTATATTGTACACTAAGACTACGTGATGGGCCACGGGGGAAACCTCACCAGCAACCTTGTGTGCCTTTGGCAATGTGATCGTTACTAGTGCGTCTTTGTGGAGATGTCCTCGTGCTTCTGCGCACAACCTGAATCGGCGGTAAACGCAGTGGTGTCGTTTTGGAAAGCTGTCCATCATCCTGGTAAAAGGCGGGAATTCCCTTGCCTACTACGAGGGTGGACGGGGCGTGGCTCAGCGGGCGGAGCTTTCAGGTGATTCATAAAGGGAGAACCTTCTACTCTGTGTCTGCAGGAGAGGAAGATAGAACCCGCGCGTCACAGTCAGATACAGATTACGCTCCAGTACATCATCAATTCACCTCCAGGAAGGATTCTAGATTGTTTTCTGCTATGGAATCTATGAGCGCACAGCCTTGCTTTATCTTTCCCAGCCCAAGAGTTAGGGTGGCTTGTCCTTTCCAGAAGCTGAGCTTCAACTGGGGCACCTGCTACGTTTATATTTGTAAGTGCTTCCTTTGAGGTTTAGTTTCTGTAAAATGAGCATCATGGCCTACCCAACCGGTGTATTTTCTACGAGTAAGTCAGTAAGCGTTACCTAGCATGTTTTCATATGCCCCGTTTATATTGTACACTAAGACTACGTGATGGGCCACGGGGGAAACCTCACCAGCAACCTTGTGTGCCTTTGGCAATGTGATCGTTACTAGTGCGTCTTTGTGGAGATGTCCTCGTGCTTCTGCGCACCAACAACGCACGACCTGAATCGGCGGTAAACGCAGTGGTGTCGTTTTGGAAAGCTGTCCATCATCCTGGTAAAAGGCGGGAATTCCTTTGCCTACTACGAGGGTGGACGGGGCGTGGCTCAGCGGGTGGAGCTTACAGGTGATTCATAAAGGGAGAACCAGCTACTCTGTGTCTGCAGGAGAGGAAGATAGAACCCGCGCGTCACAGTCAGATACAGATTACGCTCCAGTACATCATCAATTCACCTCCAGGAAGGATTCTAGATTGTTTTCTGCTATGGAATCTATGAGCGCACAGCCTTGCTTTATCTTTCTCAGCCCAAGAGTTAGGGTGGCTTGTCCTTTCCAGAAGCTGAGCTTCAACTGGGGCACCTGCTACGTTTATATTTGTAAGTGCTTCCTGTTGAGGTTTAGTTTCTGTAAAATGAGCATCATGGCCTACCCAACCGGAGTATTTTCTACGAGTAAGTCAGTAAGCGTTACCTAGCATGTTTTCATATGCCCCGTGTATATTGTACCCTAAGACTAAGTGATGGGCCTCGGGGGAAACGTCTCCAGCAACCTTGTGTGCCTTTGGCAATGTGATCGTTACTAGTGCGTCTTTGTGGAGATGTCCTCGTGCTTCTGCGCACAACCTGAATCGGCGGTAAACGCAGTGGTGTCGTTTTGGAAAGCTGTCCATCATCCTGGTAAAAGGCGGGAATTCCCTTGCCTACTACGAGGGTGGACGGGGCGTGGCTCAGCGGGCGGAGCTTACAGGTGATTCATAAAGGGAGAACCTTCTACTCTGTGTCTGCAGGAGAGGAAGATAGAACCCGCGCGTCACAGTTAGATACAGATTACGCTCCAGTACATCATCAATTCACCTCCAGGAAGGATTCTAGATTGTTTTCTGCTATGGAATCTATGAGCGCACAGCCTTGCTTTATCTTTCCCAGCCCAAGAGTTAGGGTGGCTTGTCCTTTCCAGAAGCTGAGCTTCAACTGGGGCACCTGCTACGTTTATATTTGTAAGTGCTTCCTGTTGAGGTTTAGTTTCTGTAAAATGAGCATCATGGCCTACCCAAACGGAGTATTTTCTACGAGTAAGTCAGTAAGCGTTACCTAGCATGTTTTCATATGCCCCGTATATATTGTACCCTAAGACTAAGTGATGGGCCTCGGGGGAAACGTCTCCAGCAACCTTGTGTGCCTTTGGCAATGTGATCGTTACTAGTGCGTCTTTGTGGAGATGTCCTCGTGCTTCTGCGCACAACCTGAATCGGCGGTAAACGCAGTGGTGTCGTTTTGGAAAGCCGTCCATCATCCTGGTAAAAGGCGGGAATTCCCTTGCCTACTACGAGGGTGGACGGGGCGTGGCTCAGCGGGCGGAGCTTACAGGTGATTCATAAAGGGAGAACCTTCTACTCTGTGTCTGCAGGAGAGGAAGATAGAACCCGCGCGTCACAGTCAGATACAGATTACGCTCCAGTACATCATCAATTCACCTCCAGGAAGGATTCTAGATTGTTTTCTGCTATGGAATCTATGAGCGCACAGCCTTGCTTTATCTTTCCCAGCCCAAGAGTTAGGGTGGCTTGTCCTTTCCAGAAGCTGAGCTTCAACTGGGGCACCTGCTACGTTTATATTTGTAAGTGCTTCCTGTTGAGGTTTAGTTTCTGTAAAATGAGCATCATGGCCTACCCAACCGGAGTATTTTCTACGAGTAAGTCAGTAAGCGTTACCTAGCATGTTTTCATATGCCCCGTTTATATTGTACACTAAGACTACGTGATGGGCCACGGGGGAAACCTCACCAGCAACCTTGTGTGCCTTTGGCAATGTGATCGTTACTAGTGCGTCTTTGTGGAGATGTCCTCGTGCTTCTGCGCACAACCTGAATCGGCGGTAAACGCAGTGGTGTCGTTTTGGAAAGCTGTCCATCATCCTGGTAAAAGGCGGGAATTCCCTTGCCTACTACGAGGGTGGACGGGGCGTGGCTCAGCGGGCGGAGCTTACAGGTGATTCATAAAGGGAGAACCTTCTACTCTGTGTCTGCAGGAGAGGAAGATAGAACCCGCGCGTCACAGTCAGATACAGATTACGCTCCAGTACATCATCAATTCACCTCCAGGAAGGATTCTAGATTGTTTTCTGCTATGGAATCTATGAGCGCACAGCCTTGCTTTATCTTTGCCAAGCCCAAGTTAGGGTGGCTTGTCCTTTCCAGAAGCTGAGCTTCAACTGGTGCACCTGCTACGTTTATATTTGTAAGTGCTTCCTTTGAGGTTTAGTTTCTGTAAAATGAGCATCATGGCCTACCCAACCGGTGTTTTTTCTACGAGTAAGTCAGTAAGCGTTACCTAGCATGTTTTCATATGCCCCGTTTATATTGTACACTAAGACTACGTGATGGGCCAAGGGGGAAACCTCACCAGCAACCTTGTGTGCCTTTGGCAATGTGATCGTTACTAGTGCGTCTTTGTGGAGATGTCCTCGTGCTTCTGCGCACAACCTGAATCGGCGGTAAACGCAGTGGTGTCGTTTTGGAAAGCTGTCCATCATCCTGGTAAAAGGCGGGAATTCCCTTGCCTACTACGAGGGTGGACGGGGCGTGGCTCAGCGGGCGGAGCTTTCAGGTGATTCATAAAGGGAGAACCTTCTACTCTGTGTCTGCAGGAGAGGAAGATAGAACCCGCGCGTCACAGTCAGATACAGATTACGCTCCAGTACATCATCAATTCACCTCCAGGAAGGATTCTAGATTGTTTTCTGCTATGGAATCTATGAGCGCACAGCCTTGCTTTATCTTTCCCAGCCCAAGAGTTAGGGTGGCTTGTCCTTTCCAGAAGCTGAGCTTCAACTGGGGCACCTGCTACGTTTATATTTGTAAGTGCTTCCTTTGAGGTTTAGTTTCTGTAAAATGAGCATCATGGCCTACCCAACCGGTGTATTTTCTACGAGTAAGTCAGTAAGCGTTACCTAGCATGTTTTCATATGCCCCGTTTATATTGTACACTAAGACTACGTGATGGGCCACGGGGGAAACCTCACCAGCAACCTTGTGTGCCTTTGGCAATGTGATCGTTACTAGTGCGTCTTTGTGGAGATGTCCTCGTGCTTCTGCGCACAACCTGAATCGGCGGTAAACGCAGTGGTGTCGTTTTGGAAAGCTGTCCATCATCCTGGTAAAAGGCGGGAATTCCCTTGCCTACTACGAGGGTGGACGGGGCGTGGCTCAGCGGGCGGAGCTTACAGGTGATTCATAAAGGGAGAACCTTCTACTCTGTGTCTGCAGGAGAGGAAGATAGAACCCGCGCGTCACAGTTAGATACAGATTACGCTCCAGTACATCATCAATTCACCTCCAGGAAGGATTCTAGATTGTTTTCTGCTATGGAATCTATGAGCGCACAGCCTTGCTTTATCTTTCCCAGCCCAAGAGTTAGGGTGGCTTGTCCTTTCCAGAAGCTGAGCTTCAACTGGGGCACCTGCTACGTTTATATTTGTAAGTGCTTCCTGTTGAGGTTTAGTTTCTGTAAAATGAGCATCATGGCCTACCCAAACGGAGTATTTTCTACGAGTAAGTCAGTAAGCGTTACCTAGCATGTTTTCATATGCCCCGTATATATTGTACCCTAAGACTAAGTGATGGGCCTCGGGGGAAACGTCTCCAGCAACCTTGTGTGCCTTTGGCAATGTGATCGTTACTAGTGCGTCTTTGTGGAGATGTCCTCGTGCTTCTGCGCACAACCTGAATCGGCGGTAAACGCAGTGGTGTCGTTTTGGAAAGCCGTCCATCATCCTGGTAAAAGGCGGGAATTCCCTTGCCTACTACGAGGGTGGACGGGGCGTGGCTCAGCGGGCGGAGCTTACAGGTGATTCATAAAGGGAGAACCTTCTACTCTGTGTCTGCAGGAGAGGAAGATAGAACCCGCGCGTCACAGTCAGATACAGATTACGCTCCAGTACATCATCAATTCACCTCCAGGAAGGATTCTAGATTGTTTTCTGCTATGGAATCTATGAGCGCACAGCCTTGCTTTATCTTTCCCAGCCCAAGAGTTAGGGTGGCTTGTCCTTTCCAGAAGCTGAGCTTCAACTGGGGCACCTGCTACGTTTATATTTGTAAGTGCTTCCTGTTGAGGTTTAGTTTCTGTAAAATGAGCATCATGGCCTACCCAACCGGAGTATTTTCTACGAGTAAGTCAGTAAGCGTTACCTAGCATGTTTTCATATGCCCCGTTTATATTGTACACTAAGACTACGTGATGGGCCACGGGGGAAACCTCACCAGCAACCTTGTGTGCCTTTGGCAATGTGATCGTTACTAGTGCGTCTTTGTGGAGATGTCCTCGTGCTTCTGCGCACAACCTGAATCGGCGGTAAACGCAGTGGTGTCGTTTTGGAAAGCTGTCCATCATCCTGGTAAAAGGCGGGAATTCCCTTGCCTACTACGAGGGTGGACGGGGCGTGGCTCAGCGGGCGGAGCTTACAGGTGATTCATAAAGGGAGAACCTTCTACTCTGTGTCTGCAGGAGAGGAAGATAGAACCCGCGCGTCACAGTCAGATACAGATTACGCTCCAGTACATCATCAATTCACCTCCAGGAAGGATTCTAGATTGTTTTCTGCTATGGAATCTATGAGCGCACAGCCTTGCTTTATCTTTGCCAAGCCCAAGTTAGGGTGGCTTGTCCTTTCCAGAAGCTGAGCTTCAACTGGTGCACCTGCTACGTTTATATTTGTAAGTGCTTCCTTTGAGGTTTAGTTTCTGTAAAATGAGCATCATGGCCTACCCAACCGGTGTTTTTTCTACGAGTAAGTCAGTAAGCGTTACCTAGCATGTTTTCATATGCCCCGTTTATATTGTACACTAAGACTACGTGATGGGCCAAGGGGGAAACCTCACCAGCAACCTTGTGTGCCTTTGGCAATGTGATCGTTACTAGTGCGTCTTTGTGGAGATGTCCTCGTGCTTCTGCGCACAACCTGAATCGGCGGTAAACGCAGTGGTGTCGTTTTGGAAAGCTGTCCATCATCCTGGTAAAAGGCGGGAATTCCCTTGCCTACTACGAGGGTGGACGGGGCGTGGCTCAGCGGGCGAAGCTTTCAGGTGATTCATAAAGGGAGAACCTTCTACTCTGTGTCTGCAGGAGAGGAAGATAGAACCCGCGCGTCACAGTCAGATACAGATTACGCTCCAGTACATCATCAATTCACCTCCAGGAAGGATTCTAGATTGTTTTCTGCTATGGAATCTATGAGCGCACAGCCTTGCTTTATCTTTCCCAGCCCAAGAGTTAGGGTGGCTTGTCCTTTCCAGAAGCTGAGCTTCAACTGGGGCACCTGCTACGTTTATATTTGTAAGTGCTTCCTGTTGAGGTTTAGTTTCTGTAAAATGAGCATCATGGCCTACCCAACGGAGTATTTTCTACGAGTAAGTCAGTAAGCGTTACCTAGCATGTTTTCATATGCCCCGTTTATATTGTACACTAAGACTACGTGATGGGCCTCGGGGGAAACGTCTCCAGCAACCTTGTGTGCCTTTGGCAATGTGATCGTTACTAGTGCGTCTTTGTGGAGATGTCCTCGTGCTTCTGCGCACAACCTGAATCGGCGGTAAACGCAGTGGTGTCGTTTTGGAAAGCTGTCCATCATCCTGGTAAAAGGCGGGAATTCCCTTGCCTACTACGAGGGTGGACGGGGCGTGGCTCAGCGGGCGGAGCTTTCAGGTGATTCATAAAGGGAGAACCTTCTACTCTGTGTCTGCAGGAGAGGAAGATAGAACCCGCGCGTCACAGTCAGATACAGATTACGCTCCAGTACATCATCAATTCACCTCCAGGAAGGATTCTAGATTGTTTTCTGCTATGGAATCTATGAGCGCACAGCCTTGCTTTATCTTTCCCAGCCCAAGAGTTAGGGTGGCTTGTCCTTTCCAGAAGCTGAGCTTCAACTGGGGCACCTGCTACGTTTATATTTGTAAGTGCTTCCTTTGAGGTTTAGTTTCTGTAAAATGAGCATCATGGCCTACCCAACCGGTGTATTTTCTACGAGTAAGTCAGTAAGCGTTACCTAGCATGTTTTCATATGCCCCGTTTATATTGTACACTAAGACTACGTGATGGGCCACGGGGGAAACCTCACCAGCAACCTTGTGTGCCTTTGGCAATGTGATCGTTACTAGTGCGTCTTTGTGGAGATGTCCTCGTGCTTCTGCGCACAACCTGAATCGGCGGTAAACGCAGTGGTGTCGTTTTGGAAAGCTGTCCATCATCCTGGTAAAAGGCGGGAATTCCCTTGCCTACTACGAGGGTGGACGGGGCGTGGCTCAGCGGGCGGAGCTTACAGGTGATTCATAAAGGGAGAACCTTCTACTCTGTGTCTGCAGGAGAGGAAGATAGAACCCGCGCGTCACAGTCAGATACAGATTACGCTCCAGTACATCATCAATTCACCTCCAGGAAGGATTCTAGATTGTTTTCTGCTATGGAATCTATGAGCGCACAGCCTTGCTTTATCTTTGCCAAGCCCAAGTTAGGGTGGCTTGTCCTTTCCAGAAGCTGAGCTTCAACTGGTGCACCTGCTACGTTTATATTTGTAAGTGCTTCCTTTGAGGTTTAGTTTCTGTAAAATGAGCATCATGGCCTACCCAACCGGTGTTTTTTCTACGAGTAAGTCAGTAAGCGTTACCTAGCATGTTTTCATATGCCCCGTTTATATTGTACACTAAGACTACGTGATGGGCCAAGGGGGAAACCTCACCAGCAACCTTGTGTGCCTTTGGCAATGTGATCGTTACTAGTGCGTCTTTGTGGAGATGTCCTCGTGCTTCTGCGCACAACCTGAATCGGCGGTAAACGCAGTGGTGTCGTTTTGGAAAGCTGTCCATCATCCTGGTAAAAGGCGGGAATTCCCTTGCCTACTACGAGGGTGGACGGGGCGTGGCTCAGCGGGCGAAGCTTTCAGGTGATTCATAAAGGGAGAACCTTCTACTCTGTGTCTGCAGGAGAGGAAGATAGAACCCGCGCGTCACAGTCAGATACAGATTACGCTCCAGTACATCATCAATTCACCTCCAGGAAGGATTCTAGATTGTTTTCTGCTATGGAATCTATGAGCGCACAGCCTTGCTTTATCTTTCCCAGCCCAAGAGTTAGGGTGGCTTGTCCTTTCCAGAAGCTGAGCTTCAACTGGGGCACCTGCTACGTTTATATTTGTAAGTGCTTCCTGTTGAGGTTTAGTTTCTGTAAAATGAGCATCATGGCCTACCCAACGGAGTATTTTCTACGAGTAAGTCAGTAAGCGTTACCTAGCATGTTTTCATATGCCCCGTTTATATTGTACACTAAGACTACGTGATGGGCCTCGGGGGAAACGTCTCCAGCAACCTTGTGTGCCTTTGGCAATGTGATCGTTACTAGTGCGTCTTTGTGGAGATGTCCTCGTGCTTCTGCGCACAACCTGAATCGGCGGTAAACGCAGTGGTGTCGTTTTGGAAAGCTGTCCATCATCCTGGTAAAAGGCGGGAATTCCCTTGCCTACTACGAGGGTGGACGGGGCGTGGCTCAGCGGGCGGAGCTTTCAGGTGATTCATAAAGGGAGAACCTTCTACTCTGTGTCTGCAGGAGAGGAAGATAGAACCCGCGCGTCACAGTCAGATACAGATTACGCTCCAGTACATCATCAATTCACCTCCAGGAAGGATTCTAGATTGTTTTCTGCTATGGAATCTATGAGCGCACAGCCTTGCTTTATCTTTCCCAGCCCAAGAGTTAGGGTGGCTTGTCCTTTCCAGAAGCTGAGCTTCAACTGGGGCACCTGCTACGTTTATATTTGTAAGTGCTTCCTTTGAGGTTTAGTTTCTGTAAAATGAGCATCATGGCCTACCCAACCGGTGTATTTTCTACGAGTAAGTCAGTAAGCGTTACCTAGCATGTTTTCATATGCCCCGTTTATATTGTACACTAAGACTACGTGATGGGCCACGGGGGAAACCTCACCAGCAACCTTGTGTGCCTTTGGCAATGTGATCGTTACTAGTGCGTCTTTGTGGAGATGTCCTCGTGCTTCTGCGCACCAACAACGCACGACCTGAATCGGCGGTAAACGCAGTGGTGTCGTTTTGGAAAGCTGTCCATCATCCTGGTAAAAGGCGGGAATTCCTTTGCCTACTACGAGGGTGGACGGGGCGTGGCTCAGCGGGCAGAGCTTACAGGTGATTCATAAAGGGAGAACCAGCTACTCTGTGTCTGCAGGAGAGGAAGATAGAACCCGCGCGTCACAGTCAGATACAGATTACGCTCCAGTACATCATCAATTCACCTCCAGGAAGGATTCTAGATTGTTTTCTGCTATGGAATCTATGAGCGCACAGCCTTGCTTTATCTTTCCCAGCCCAAGAGTTAGGGTGGCTTGTCCTTTCCAGAAGCTGAGCTTCAACTGGGGCACCTGCTACGTTTATATTTGTAAGTGCTTCCTGTTGAGGTTTAGTTTCTGTAAAATGAGCATCATGGCCTACCCAAACGGAGTATTTTCTACGAGTAAGTCAGTAAGCGTTACCTAGCATGTTTTCATATGCCCCGTGTATATTGTACCCTAAGACTAAGTGATGGGCCTCGGGGGAAACGTCTCCAGCAACCTTGTGTGCCTTTGGCAATGTGATCGTTACTAGAGCGTCTTTGTGGAGATGTCCTCGTGCTTCTGCGCACAACCTGAATCGGCGGTAAACGCAGTGGTGTCGTTTTGGAAAGCCGTCCATCATCCTGGTAAAAGGCGGGAATTCCCTTGCCTACTACGAGGGTGGACGGGGCGTGGCTCAGCGGGCGGAGCTTACAGGTGATTCATAAAGGGAGAACCTTCTACTCTGTGTCTGCAGGAGAGGAAGATAGAACCCGCGCGTCACAGTCAGATACAGATTACGCTCCAGTACATCATCAATTCACCTCCAGGAAGGATTCTAGATTGTTTTCTGCTATGGAATCTATGAGCGCACAGCCTTGCTTTATCTTTCCCAGCCCAAGAGTTAGGGTGGCTTGTCCTTTCCAGAAGCTGAGCTTCAACTGGGGCACCTGCTACGTTTATATTTGTAAGTGCTTCCTTTGAGGTTTAGTTTCTGTAAAATGAGCATCATGGCCTACCCAACCGGTGTATTTTCTACGAGTAAGTCAGTAAGCGTTACCTAGCATGTTTTCATATGCCCCGTTTATATTGTACACTAAGACTACGTGATGGGCCACGGGGGAAACCTCACCAGCAACCTTGTGTGCCTTTGGCAATGTGATCGTTACTAGTGCGTCTTTGTGGAGATGTCCTCGTGCTTCTGCGCACAACCTGAATCGGCGGTAAACGCAGTGGTGTCGTTTTGGAAAGCTGTCCATCATCCTGGTAAAAGGCGGGAATTCCCTTGCCTACTACGAGGGTGGACGGGGCGTGGCTCAGCGGGCGGAGCTTTCAGGTGATTCATAAAGGGAGAACCTTCTACTCTGTGTCTGCAGGAGAGGAAGATAGAACCCGCGCGTCACAGTCAGATACAGATTACGCTCCAGTACATCATCAATTCACCTCCAGGAAGGATTCTAGATTGTTTTCTGCTATGGAATCTATGAGCGCACAGCCTTGCTTTATCTTTCCCAGCCCAAGAGTTAGGGTGGCTTGTCCTTTCCAGAAGCTGAGCTTCAACTGGGGCACCTGCTACGTTTATATTTGTAAGTGCTTCCTTTGAGGTTTAGTTTCTGTAAAATGAGCATCATGGCCTACCCAACCGGTGTATTTTCTACGAGTAAGTCAGTAAGCGTTACCTAGCATGTTTTCATATGCCCCGTTTATATTGTACACTAAGACTACGTGATGGGCCACGGGGGAAACCTCACCAGCAACCTTGTGTGCCTTTGGCAATGTGATCGTTACTAGTGCGTCTTTGTGGAGATGTCCTCGTGCTTCTGCGCACCAACAACGCACGACCTGAATCGGCGGTAAACGCAGTGGTGTCGTTTTGGAAAGCTGTCCATCATCCTGGTAAAAGGCGGGAATTCCTTTGCCTACTACGAGGGTGGACGGGGCGTGGCTCAGCGGGTGGAGCTTACAGGTGATTCATAAAGGGAGAACCAGCTACTCTGTGTCTGCAGGAGAGGAAGATAGAACCCGCGCGTCACAGTCAGATACAGATTACGCTCCAGTACATCATCAATTCACCTCCAGGAAGGATTCTAGATTGTTTTCTGCTATGGAATCTATGAGCGCACAGCCTTGCTTTATCTTTCTCAGCCCAAGAGTTAGGGTGGCTTGTCCTTTCCAGAAGCTGAGCTTCAACTGGGGCACCTGCTACGTTTATATTTGTAAGTGCTTCCTGTTGAGGTTTAGTTTCTGTAAAATGAGCATCATGGCCTACCCAACCGGAGTATTTTCTACGAGTAAGTCAGTAAGCGTTACCTAGCATGTTTTCATATGCCCCGTGTATATTGTACCCTAAGACTAAGTGATGGGCCTCGGGGGAAACGTCTCCAGCAACCTTGTGTGCCTTTGGCAATGTGATCGTTACTAGTGCGTCTTTGTGGAGATGTCCTCGTGCTTCTGCGCACAACCTGAATCGGCGGTAAACGCAGTGGTGTCGTTTTGGAAAGCCGTCCATCATCCTGGTAAAAGGCGGGAATTCCCTTGCCTACTACGAGGGTGGACGGGGCGTGGCTCAGCGGGCGGAGCTTACAGGTGATTCATAAAGGGAGAACCTTCTACTCTGTGTCTGCAGGAGAGGAAGATAGAACCCGCGCGTCACAGTCAGATACAGATTACGCTCCAGTACATCATCAATTCACCTCCAGGAAGGATTCTAGATTGTTTTCTGCTATGGAATCTATGAGCGCACAGCCTTGCTTTATCTTTCCCAGCCCAAGAGTTAGGGTGGCTTGTCCTTTCCAGAAGCTGAGCTTCAACTGGGGCACCTGCTACGTTTATATTTGTAAGTGCTTCCTGTTGAGGTTTAGTTTCTGTAAAATGAGCATCATGGCCTACCCAACCGGAGTATTTTCTACGAGTAAGTCAGTAAGCGTTACCTAGCATGTTTTCATATGCCCCGTGTATATTGTACACTAAGACTACGTGATGGGCCTCGGGGGAAACGTCTCCAGCAACCTTGTGTGCCTTTGGCAATGTGATCGTTACTAGTGCGTCTTTGTGGAGATGTCCTCGTGCTTCTGCGCACAACCTGAATCGGCGGTAAACGCAGTGGTGTCGTTTTGGAAAGCCGTCCATCATCCTGGTAAAAGACGGGAATTCCCTTGCCTACTACGAGGGTGGACGGGGCGTGGCTCAGCGGGCGGAGCTTACAGGTGATTCATAAAGGGAGAACCTTCTACTCTGTGTCTGCAGGAGAGGAAGATAGAACCCGCGCGTCACAGTCAGATACAGATTACGCTCCAGTACATCATCAATTCACTTCCAGGAAGGATTCTAGATTGTTTTCTGCTATGGAATCTATGAGCGCACAGCCTTGCTTTATCTTTCCCAGACCAAGAGTTAGGGTGGCTTGTCCTTTCCAGAAGCTGAGCTTCAACTGGGGCACCTGCTACGTTTATATTTGTAAGTGCTTCCTGTTGAGGTTTAGTTTCTGTAAAATGAGCATCATGGCCTACCCAACCGGAGTATTTTCTACGAGTAAGTCAGTAAGCGTTACCTAGCATGTTTTCATATGCCCCGTTTATATTGTACACTAAGACTACGTGATGGGCCTCGGGGGAAACGTCTCCAGCAACCTTGTGTGCCTTTGGCAATGTGATCGTTACTAGTGCGTCTTTGTGGAGATGTCCTCGTGCTTCTGCGCACAACCTGAATCGGTGGTAAACGCAATGGTGTCGTTTTGGAAAGCCGTCCATCATCCTGGTAAAAGGCGGGAATTCCCTTGCCAACTACGAGGGTGGACGGGGCGTGGCTCAGCGGGCGGAGCTTACAGGTGATTCATAAAGGGAGAACCTTCTACTCTGTGTCTGCAGGAGAGGAAGATAGAACCCGCGCGTCACAGTCAGATACAGATTACGCTCCAGTACATCATCAATTCACCTCCAGGAAGGATTCTAGATTGTTTTCTGCTATGGAATCTATGAGCGCACAGCCTTGCTTTATCTTTCCCAGCCCAAGAGTTAGGGTGGCTTGTCCTTTCCAGAAGCTGAGCTTCAACTGGGGCACCTGCTACGTTTATATTTGTAAGTGCTTCCTGTTGAGGTTTAGTTTCTGTAAAATGAGCATCATGGCCTACCCAACCGGAGTATTTTCTACGAGTAAGTCAGTAAGCGTTACCTAGCATGTTTTCATATGCCCCGTGTATATTGTACACTAAGACTACGTGATGGGCCACGGGGGAAACCTCACCAGCAACCTTGTGTGCCTTTGGCAATGTGATCGTTACTAGTGCGTCTTTGTGGAGATGTCCTCGTGCTTCTGCGCACCAACAACGCACGACCTGAATCGGCGGTAAACGCAGTGGTGTCGTTTTGGAAAGCTGTCCATCATCCTGGTAAAAGGCGGGAATTCCTTTGCCTACTACGAGGGTGGACGGGGCGTGGCTCAGCGGGCGGAGCTTACAGGTGATTCATAAAGGGAGAACCAGCTACTCTGTGTCTGCAGGAGAGGAAGATAGAACCCGCGCGTCACAGTCAGATACAGATTACGCTCCAGTACATCATCAGTTGACCTCCAGGAAGGATTCTAGATCTTTTTCTGCTATGGAATCTATGAGCGCACAGCCTTGCTTTATCTTTGCCAAGCCCAAGTTAGGGTGGCTTGTCCTTTCCAGAAGCTGAGCTTCAACTGGGGCACCTGCTACGTTTATATTTGTAAGTGCTTCCTTTGAGGTTTAGTTTCTGTAAAATGAGCATCATGGCCTACCCAACCGGAGTATTTTCTACGAGTAAGTCAGTAAGCGTTACCTAGCATGTTTTCATATGCCCCGTTTATGTTGTACACTAAGACTACGTGATGGGCCACGGGGGAAACCTCACCAGCAACCTTGTGTGCCTTTGGCAATGTGATCGTTACTAGTGCGTCTTTGTGGAGATGTCCTCGTGCTTCTGCGCACCAACAACGCACGACCTGAATCGGCGGTAAACGCAGTGGTGTCGTTTTGGAAAGCTGTCCATCATCCTGGTAAAAGGCGGGAATTCCTTTGCCTACTACGAGGGTGGACGGGGCGTGGCTCAGCGGGCGGAGCTTACAGGTGATTCATAAAGGGAGAACCAGCTACTCTGTGTCTGCAGGAGAGGAAGATAGAACCCGCGCGTCACAGTCAGATACAGATTACGCTCCAGTACATCATCAGTTGACCTCCAGGAAGGATTCTAGATCTTTTTCTGCTATGGAATCTATGAGCGCACAGCCTTGCTTTATCTTTGCCAAGCCCAAGTTAGGGTGGCTTGTCCTTTCCAGAAGCTGAGCTTCAACTGGGGCACCTGCTACGTTTATATTTGTAAGTGCTTCCTTTGAGGTTTAGTTTCTGTAAAATGAGCATCATGGCCTACCCAACCGGAGTATTTTCTACGAGTAAGTCAGTAAGCGTTACCTAGCATGTTTTCATATGCCCCGTTTATATTGTACACTAAGACTACGTGATGGGCCTCGGGGGAAACGTCTCCAGCAACCTTGTGTGCCTTTGGCAATGTGATCGTTACTAGTGCGTCTTTGTGGAGATGTCCTCGTGCTTCTGCGCACAACCTGAATCGGCGGTAAACGCAGTGGTGTCGTTTTGGAAAGCTGTCCATCATCCTGGTAAAAGGCGGGAATTCCCTTGCCTACTACGAGGGTGGACGGGGCGTGGCTCAGCGGGCGGAGCTTTCAGGTGATTCATAAAGGGAGAACCTTCTACTCTGTGTCTGCAGGAGAGGAAGATAGAACCCGCGCGTCACAGTCAGATACAGATTACGCTCCAGTACATCATCAATTCACCTCCAGGAAGGATTCTAGATTGTTTTCTGCTATGGAATCTATGAGCGCACAGCCTTGCTTTATCTTTCCCAGCCCAAGAGTTAGGGTGGCTTGTCCTTTCCAGAAGCTGAGCTTCAACTGGGGCACCTGCTACGTTTATATTTGTAAGTGCTTCCTTTGAGGTTTAGTTTCTGTAAAATGAGCATCATGGCCCTCCCAACCGGTGTATTTTCTACGAGTAAGTCAGTAAGCGTTACCTAGCATGTTTTCATATGCCCCGTTTATATTGTACACTAAGACTACGTGATGGGCC